>NC_138237.1:1823303-2118303 GCF_964197995.2 Scardinius erythrophthalmus
AATCCTTTTTCCGCGAGATATTGAAGCCAAAAATTGTCCTTAATTTTGTAATAATGCAAAACGCGTTGCAGCAGCATACAGACATAGGCGAGGCAGCTTGCGCGCCTATTGGCTGTTCAGCGGCAACTGCAGCAGCTTATCGAGCGAGGCCTGCCGTGGTCTAGGCCTATAAATATCGCTCGCAGGCAGCTAATATCTGGTTTTTCATCATCGAAGCAACCAGAGCGTGTGCATGCACGGCAAGATACGCAGTACTCGTTCCCTCTTCTAGAGAGAACCGAGGTTACGTTAGTAACCGAGTACGTTCTCTTACGAGAGGTCTCTAGTACTGCGTAAGTATCTTATGCTAGGGGACCCCATGCAAAACGCCGTGCATGCTGAGATCTGACACCAAAGACCCGAAGGCGAATGCCCGGGGTTCATGTAGTGCACAATCACTCAAGAAACTCACAGAGAGTCCGGGAAGGGGGAGGGGCAAAGCCACACACTTCCACTTATAGCAGCGTTGTTTTAGACGCAAATATCGTCATACAGACAGGGCGGAGTACGGCCTGAACTGATGGGAAAATGTGGGTCTTACACAGTTTGCCCAAGCACATCTGGTGCTATATGAGAATACTGTCGAACATGGAGCTGTGCTCACAACTACAGCACTCTGATCTGATAGCATCAGTTCAGATAGTACTGGTTACTTAGACCGACAGCAGCCTGGCCTGCAGGGCGGGAACCTCTAGGTTATAAAACCTTATAAATGTAGACGGGGAGGCCCAGCCCGCCGCCGTACATATATCTTGCAAGGCAATCCCACTTGAACAGGCCCACGAGGAGGCCATGCTCCTTGTGGAGTGCGCTCTGACACCTAACGGGCACTGAATGCCCTTTGAGACGTACGCCAGCGCTATAGCGTCAACTATCCATCTGGATAGGCTCTGTTTCGATGCGGCTAGTCCCTTAGACCGCCCACTAAACGAAACGAATAGCTGCTCTGTCTGTCTGAAAGCAGACGAGCGAGACACATAAGCCCATAGTGCCCTGACTGGACAGAGAAGGCCCGCGTCTCCTTCCTCGTCAGAGGCCGGCAGGGCTGACAGGGAGATAACCTGAGCCCTGAACGGCGTGTTGAGGGATTTTGGAACATAACCGTGCTTAGGTTTGAGTATGACTTTAGAGTCATTTGGCCCAAACTCCATGCACGTCGCGCTCACGGAGAGCGCGTGTAAGTCCCCTATGAGCTTCACTGAAGCGAGAGCCAGCAAAAACACAGTCTTGAGAGACAGATGTTTTAGATCAATCGACTCTAGAGGTTCGAATGGTCCACCTTTCGTGGCTTCCAGCACCGTAGAAAGGTCCCAAACGGGGACTGAAGGCGGTCTGGGAGGATTCAGTCTCCTAGCCCCTCTAAGGAAGCGGATGACTAAATCGTTCCTTCCTATCGACTGGCCAAGCGTTGTCTTTGAGAACGCTGCTATAGCCGCCACATAAACTTTGAGCGTGGATGGGGACCTGCCCTTATCCAGCAGCTCTTGTAGGAAGGAAAGCACCTCCGTCACCCCACAGGCAGTGGGGGACTCGCCACGGGCTGTGCACCAGCCCACAAACACCGACCATTTCGAGGAGTAGAGCCGTCTCGTAGACGGAGCTCTAGCCTGTGCGATCGTGTTTAATACTCCCTCAGGGAGACTGACATGTACCCGTTGATGGCCCAAACATGAAGGGACCAACGTTCCGTTCCGGGTGAGGATGCCAGATTGAGCCGTGTGCTTGAGAGAGGAGGTCCCTCCTCACTGGCACCGGCCACGGTGCGGTGCTCGTTAGCTGCATCAGGACTGGGAACCACGGCTGGTTTTTCCAGAACGGAGCTACGAGCAGCACCGCACAGCCCTTTTCCCTGATCCGCTCTAACACCAGGAGAGAGACAGGGGGGGAAGGCATAGAGCGGGCGGCGCGGCCACACATGAGCCAGCGCGTCCCTGCTCTTGGAGAAAAATTCCGGACACTGAGCGTTTTCTTGAGACGCGAACAGGTCTATTTCTGCTCTGCCGAATTTCTTCCACAACAGTTGAACTGTCTGCGGGTGCAGAGACCATTCGCCTGCCGGAACATTGTTCCTGGACAGCCTGTCTGGTCCCTCGTTCAGGGTCCCTGGCACATGCGCCGCTCTCAGCGAGCGCAAATTGAGCTGAGCCCAAACCAGGAGGCGTTCCGCCAGCCTGTACAGGTTTCTGGACCTGAGGCCGCCCTGGTGATTTATGTAGGACACCACAGACATGTTGTCCGAGCGGACCAGGACGTGGTGTCCTTTTATCTGGGGACAAAAGCGTGTCAACGCGTTGTTCACTGCCAACATTTCGAGGCAGTTTATGTGCAGAAGCTTTTCCCGTTCTGACCATTGGCCAAAGAACGGTCTGCCCTCGAGCAGCGCTCCCCATCCCAAGGTGGATGCGTCCGTGGACACCACTTTCACTCTCGAGGAAGTCCCCAGGCTTACACCTGACTGGTACCAGTCGTCCGCTTTCCAAGGTTTCAAAGTTGCGATGCACTTGTAAATGACCTTGAGACTGAACAAACCGGATGCCCACGCTCGGCGTGGGACTCACGCTTTCAGCCAAAACTGCAGTGGACGCATGCGGAGCATGCCCAGCTGTAGTACTGAGGATGCTGAGGCCATGAGACCCAGCATCCTTTGGAATTTTCTGAGCGGGACCGTAGCGCCGCAGCGAAAAGAGTTCGCCGCCCGCTGAATATCTACCACGCGCTGTGCTGATAGCCGTGCTACCATAGACAGCGAGTTCAGCTCTGTGCCCAGGAACGATATCGTTTGGCTGGGGGACAGAGAGCTCTTCGCCCAGTTGATACTGAGACCCAATTTCTCGAGATGGTCGAGTAAAATGGTCGAATGCTCCATGAGCTCTGAGCGGGATTGCGCTAGAATCAGCCAGTCGTCCAGATAGTTCAGTACTCGCACGCCCCTCACTCTGAGGGATGCGAGCGCTGCATCCATGCACTTCGTAAATGTACGGGTTGCCAGGGATAAGCCGAGCGGTATGACTGAGTACTGATAAGCCTGGCCCTCGAAGGCGAACCTCAAATATCGCCTGTGACGTGACGCTATTTTTATTTGAAAATACGCGTCCTTCAGATCTATTGACACGAACCAGTCTCCCTGGCGAACCTGCGCAAGGATCTGTCTGGTCGTGAGCATCCAGAACCGTCGCTTCACAAGCACTTTGTTCAGATGCCTTAGAACTAGTATGGGTCTGAGACCCCCGTCTTTTTTGGGTACCAGGAAGTATCTGCTGTATAGACCCCCTTCGCTCTGGGCTTGAGAGAGAGGCTCTATGGCCCCTTTGCTCAATAGTTTCGCTATTTCGGCTCGAAGTAAGTGTGCTACTTCTGTTTTTACCGTGGTCTCGACGCGTGCTGTATAGCGGCGAGGGCGTCGGCGAAACTGCAGCGAATTGCCTCTTTCTATGATGTTCAGCACCCATTTCGAAACCCCGGGAAGCTCTGCCCATGCGTCTGCATGGAGAGCTAGGGGTTGAAGGCGAAAAACGCTCCGATCGCTCGGCGATGGAGGGGCTTCGCTGTGCTGTGCCACAGGTGTAGCGCTCGCGGCGCTCGAGGCGGGGGCCGCGCTGATAACAGCGGGCAGAATGCCCGCGCTCAAACTCTCTGCAGTGGTGAACTGAGAGAGCGAGTGCTGGGCTTTCGGTTCTGTGAGTAGATGTGGGCGCGTGGTTGCGGGATGCCGCCGGACTTCCACCAAAGTTAATCGCTTGACCAGTTCCAGAAATCGCGACTGGTCCAGTGTTTCCTGCAGTCAACAAGCCGGTCTCACTGCCCGCTTGCCTGCACACAAAAGCCGTTTTTACGGCTACCCAGAGAAATCTCCAAGAGAGCATGCATAGTAATACGCAATTACGTTGAAAAGGTCACGCTTGAAAAATTGAAGAAAATGTTCTTTTTGGCTTTTTAATATTAAAACACTCAGGATGCGCACACGAAATGGGCATTTTAAACGATAAACTGACACAAATACATTTGAAAATGTTTATATGGTCCTCCTTCCGCACATTTGTAAACACATCAAACTTGACCTTTTCAACGTAATTGCGTATTACGTGACGTCACGAACGCGCATCACAGAACAGAGCAAGGCGAACATTTGTGCTTATAAAACGTAAACTTTTTTTATTTATTTTTGAAATGACCGATCGTTTCGCTAGATAAGACCCTTATTCATCGTCTGGTATCGTTTAAAGCCCTTTGAAGCTGCACTGAAACTGTCATTTGGACCTTGAACCGTTTGGGTCCCAATGGAATCCATAATATGTGGAAAAATCCTGGAATGTTTTCATCAAAAACCTTAATTTCTTTTCGACTGAAGAAAGAAAGACATGGACATCTTGGATGACATGGGGGTGAGTAAATTATCAGCAAAAGTTTTTTTAAAAGTGAACTTCTCCTTTAACTAATGTAGTTAACAAATGTTATCAAATGACACTCAGGCCTTGTCCACACGGACACAGGCATTTTTATAACCGTGACTTTTTTTACGCGGTTCGGCCGTTCGTCCACACGGAAACGCAGTATCAGGTCACTGAAACCGAACATTTTTGAAAACCCCTGCCAGGGTGAGGATTTTCAGAAACGCCGGTTGCAGTGTTGTCGTGTAGACAGTAAAACCGGGGTTTTTGCTTCTGATTCAGGCTTCTGATTGGCCAACGTGGCTTTACGATCGCCGCCTGCTGGTGTGGCATGCTCTTGACAGCGCGTGATAGCGTGTTTTTTGCGTTTTCATGTAGGCGGAGATTTCTTTTAAACCGAGCATGTGTGGACGGGATTTTTTTTTAAAACGCAGGAGGGAAAACTCCGGTTATAAAAATACCCGTGTCCGTGTGGACTAGGCCTCAGTTTAACACTCAGAGTAAATACTTTAAACACTGCAGATGCTTCACATCCAGTTACAATGAAAATAATCTGATGTTAGGTCATACTGTATGTGTCACACAACCGTCAGCTTGTGATGATAAATTATGTTTGACACATTCTTGGCTTTCATATCTTTCCTGAATGTGAATTTAAACGTCCAACAAGTTTACAGCACACCAACATTGTGGCTGAATGTGTCTTTCCTGAATGTGAAAGTGAATGAATAGACTTCTACAGCTCACTTCTGCTAATTCATGATGACTAATCCTCCACATCTGCAGCTCACAGTGGTCAAGATGTTAACTCGTCATTCAGAGAGCTAGCACTACAGCACTACAGCACTAGAGTTAAAGATAGCATGCAAAACATACATAGATCATGTTTTAACATATCCTTTAGACTCATTATTTCATCTGATTGCAACAAATTTGATATTTTACACAAAATTTAACTAAAATGCCCAATAACTGTATTCATATTGTAAGGGGAAGACACAATACAGTAATTTTACAGTCAAAGACCCAGAACCAGATATGAAGAAGAAGACCCGGAGTCAGAACTATAATACATCAAAGAAAAGTTTTACTGAAGATAGTTTGCAGTTTCATCACACACACACACACACACACACACACACACACACACACACACACACACACACACACACACACACACACAGCAATTATACCCTACATACACACACACACACACACACACACACACATCAATTATACCCTACATACACACACACACACACACACACACAGAAAGAGACACAGCAATTATACCCTACACACACACACACACACACACACACACAGAAAGAGACACAGCAATTATACCCTACACACACACACACACACAGAAAGAGACACAGCAATTATACCCTACACACACACACACTAGGGTTGCCACCTATGTCTGATAAAAAACCTGGACATATCGATGACCTGACCGACCGCTTTGCTCACAAGTCAAAATGTCCATTAGACATTAGACCCACAAAACAAAATTGGCCTTTTTGCAGTAAGATTGTGCATAGTCGTGACTCGTGAATATTTTAAACATCTCAAGTATTCTCACTTATCTTACTTAACTTATAGCTTACCTGATTGCTTAGATACTGGTGCTTGTGCTTGCTTTTGCTTCCTCTTTGCTAAAGAAATAAGTAGAGGGATGACATTAGATTTGCATTTACCATACCTTAGCCACATCTATAGCCACTTTTATTTAGTATGTCTCAATCAGACATTGGAATAACAAAATCACACATAAATAGGCCTTAGCTTACCTAGTCTTCCATCTATACTTGGCGTTTCACTTTGCTGCAGCTATCAGTGGTTTCTGTTCTTCAATGAATGTCTTGAATTCAGTGCATGACAATTTGAAATTCAATCTGACCTGAAGCTCAGACTTCACCATTGCAACTGACAGTCTGTTTCTTTTATCGGACCAATCATCCTCCAACACTCTTTCTGCATAGGCATTACTGACTGGTATGGAAAAAACAAAAGCAACTACTTTCAACAGCTCGGTGGATTCAGTTGCCTTGCTAAAAAAATAGGCCCACTTTCTGTCTGGGGTAAGGTCTGTTGGAATGGTGTGCAAGACCTCATTCAGAATGACTACATCACCATACAACTCGTCTTCTTCAACATCCAGGGCCAGTTTTTCCACCGAAACTTCCAACTCTGACCACTGGAGTGATTGTCCTTCATAAAGGCTGAGACAGCCAATGTGTGCAAGAACCTGGTCATTGAAGTCAAATTTATCCTCAAGATACAGCACTGCCTTCTCAAACAATCTGCCCACCAGGCTCCTGAACTGTTCCTGTTGCTGGGGTAAAAGGCTCCTCAGTATTTGTTTTGCTTTGCTGCCATAGAATTTGTCTGTGCGCCTTGCGATCAGCTGACTGCAATCGGTTCATTACAGAGTAAACGTCAATCACAGTAGCACTGTCACTCTCAAGCACCCTAATAGATGAAACAAATTCTTGCATCACATTGTGCATGAATGCAAGGATACATTCAGCTACAGTACAGTCTACATTTTCTGCATCACTTGCACCACACACAAATGTCCAGACGATGCTTGGGCAGTCCTCCTTTCCCAGGGATACAAAATAAGACTTTAAAGCTGGCCAACACTCTAAAATCTCCTGTATTGCTGGCAGCAAAGACAGCCAGCGTGTGGGGACATGCCTCAGAATCTCCCTGTATTTTGTATTAGTAAATTCACAGAAGTCCTTAAGCAATTCCACTTTTTTAGCAGAACAGCTGAATTCACTATAAACCTTCAGCACAAAGGCCTCCACGTCACAGCCTCCAGCACTAAAGACACGATTAGCTGCTTTGACAGTGTTGTTTATGATGTGACACTTGCAATTGCCCTTCACAATTTGTTGGTTAGCTTCTCTGAGTTTCTGAAAAACTGAGTTGTGCCGACCATGCGTTATCTGCACCATAGGCACTGATCTGGCTGACTGAAAGTCCATTGTTCTCAGTAATAGACACTATTTGTTTGAATATGGCTTCACTAGATTCGTTGGAGTCGTCGTAAAAGTCTAACAATCCATACTTCACACCCTCGGATGCACAGAAATACTGGACTGTGTAGGGATTAGGGAAACAATTTTGTGTGCCCAGAATTGGATGCATCAGAACATACTGCAAAATAGTGGGCTTTCTGCAACTCTGCTGCTAATCTTTGCTGACTAAATGGTGCCAACACATTTTCCACTAAGGCCTCACTTTTAGTTCTGCCACAAGACATTTTAGTTGCAATATCAGAGTCACTGAATATTTTTGCACTGACCTTGTTCCCACAGTCCGTTGTCAGGTAGCTATGGCCGTGATAGGTAGCTGTTAATTCGGCGACAGTAATTTTGTCCTCTGAGTTTTTTGTAATCATGAATGATGAAATTGCCTTTGTTTGTCTGGTTACTTGAACGCGACTCTGATGTTTCTTTGTTTTAGCATGGTCATCCAAAGCAGTTTTGCCTTCATGTTTAACCAGAATTTTAACTGAGCATACGGAGCAAGTAGCATATAGTGGATCGCCTGGTGTTGGCTTTAGCCATGTGGAGTAATTTTCATTTTTCATCCAGTCATTATTAAAGTAGGTCGAACATTTCATTTTCTTTTTTACTGGCCTATCAGTCTTTGTTGGCACACTGTCATCTTCGTCCTCCGTCTCGCCACCCATGTTAACACTAACAAACGATGTTGACGACGTACAATCTTCTTCACTGCTTCAATTTGCCGCCTGTAGTAACTGGCTAGCTGCCAAGACAGACGCGCTAGATGACGTAGTCTACGTCACACGACACACCCGTCCCAGAGCTAATGATAGCGCATTCTACACACAAGAGACACCCTATGAGAGACACCGACCACTTTGTGCACAATGCATAGGCTATTGCAAGTGAGAAAATAGTAAATTGAACATACATATTCACGTAGCCTTTCGAAAACCGGATAAATTTTCCGGGACAGGTTATTAAAAAGAAGGACAATCCCGGTAAAACCGTGACAGGTGGCAACCCTAGGAGCTTACAACGCCTAGTTTTACTATGCAGATCCTCATCTGCATATCATTTGTATATGATTATTCATCCACATGATAACGTTTAACAGTACAAGACACAATACATTAATAAAAATCATGTAGTTGCCTATCCTTGCCTTGTTTTTGAATACATAAATCAAATAGTGTAAAATACATTTCAGAGAAAGTTTTTCTCAATCTTTTCCACTGGCCGAATTGTATTTTTAATTGATTTATATTTTTAATGGAAACAGATAGGCCTTGGGCATTATTTGCACCTTGCATGAAACTATTTTCCCAGACAATCTGGTATTATTTATCATGATAAGCAATTATCTCTGTGGTTAAAATATTAATACACAGCACGCCACTGGAAAAGTGTTCAAAAACATTGCATCCACAACAAATATTTATATTGATTGAATATAAAAAATGTTGTAACTTCTCAGTAATTATTTCATGTTTAAGTGTTTAACTCCATTAATGAGAATGGCATATTTAATCTAATTGTTTATATTAGAAGTAAAACATAGTTTAAATCATTATTTTATTTATTTAAACTGTTATTTGCGTCAGTCAACGGTTGTAAATGAGGCCCCTGAGCTGTAAAAAAGATGGCACTGTTTTCAACATTCCTGATGCTTCGAAACTTTTCCTGCACCAATCAGAGAACAGCTCATGCATTTTACGTTTTTCGTAATTTACGCAATGTTATTCAAATTGAAAAACCCCATTCTAAAACCCCATAAAAAAAAAAAAATAATGTAATGGGGTGAAAGCAAAGAAGCACACAACAAGATATTATAATAAAACATCATTTAATAATATATATGCGAAGTACTTAGAACACTTAGAAATAGAAAACAATCAGAAATAGAAATCAATCAGAACTTAAGTAAACAAAACCTAATCAAAATCAAAATAAAAGTCAATGATCATGACACAAACAAATTTTAATCCTCATTCAGTGTTTTCACCATCCAGGAATTCTGCGTCCTTAACTGGATCCAGGGATTCTGCGTCCTCAGTTAGGTCCAGGGATTCTGCGTCCTCAGTTAGGTTCAGGGATTCTGCGTCCTCAGTTAGGTCCAGGAATTCTGCGTCCTCAGTTAGGTCCAGGGATTCTGCGTCCTCAACTGGATCCAGGGATTCTGCGTCCTTAGTTAGGTCCAGGGATTCTGCGTCCTCAACTGGATCCAGGGATTCTGCGTCCTTAGTTAGGTCTAGGGATTCTGCGTCCTCAGTTAGATCCAGGGATTCTGCGTCCTTAGTTAGGTCTAGGGATTCTGCGTCCTCAGTTAGGTCCAGGGATTCTGCGTCCTCAGTTAGGTCCAGGAATTCTGCGTCCTCAGTTAGGTCCAGGGATTCTGCGGCCTCAACTGGATCCAGGGATTCTGCGTCCTTAGTTAGGTCCAGGGATTCTGCGTCCTCAACTGGATCCAGGGATTCTGCGTCCTCAGTTAGGTCCAGGGATTCTGCGTCCTCAACTGGATCCAGGGATTCTGCGTCCTCAACTGGATCCAGGGATTCTGCGTCCTCAGTTAGGTCCAGGGATTCTGCGTCCTTAGTTAGGTCCAGGGATTCTGCGTCCTCAACTGGATCCAGGGATTCTGCATCCTTAGTTAGGTCCAGGGATTCTGCGTCCTTAGTTAGGTCCAGGGATTCTGCGTCCTCAACTGGATCCAGGGATTCTGCATCCTCAACTGGATCCAGGGATTCTGCGGCCTCAGTTGGATCCACGATCTGAACTTGCTCCAGGTGTTGAAGTCTCAGCACATGATGATTAACGTGCTGGACTTTTAATTTAATCGGAAGCTGCTGTACCAAGTCATTAATATTGCCAGAGTAAAAATGATTTGGTACAGTGAAGTCTTTTAACTCATTGTCCAAAAGGATGAGCATGCCGTCAACTTCTGTAACTCCAGTAATCGTCAACTCTGCCTCGAGGGTCTGGCGCTCAACAATCTGGTGAAAAATAAATAAAACAAATCCACACTTAGGGTAAACATAAAGGCACAGTCATACAAAAAAATACCGTCATATACTGTATATGAAATATATAGTGAATAATATACACAGTATATATCATTTTTTTATGTCTAAACAATTAATGTAAATATTTAGAAGAAATCTAACATTTATACTGATTTAACTGCAGGACAGAGAGCCAGAAGGGTCATGCCAAGGGTATCAACATTGGGATTGTAACTATCGATGTAAGAAAGTGGGTTTTTTTTCTCCTCTTTGACTTAATTTAGTTCACTCTTGGGCTGGGTATCAATATAGATGTTCCCGATTCGATTACGAAGATCTCAATGCTTGCAGTTTAATTATTTGTTCTTATTTTTTATTGACAGTTTATTTGTCTTTCATAATCTTTGAAATTTATATTTGTTTACCTTGACAGTTGTGTAGTTGGAGGAGTCAAATTTTCCTTTTCCATTCGGCTGAATATTGGCTCTTAGGTGGGTGACCTCCACCTTATCGCCGACAAACAGCTCCACCAACGCCTCCTCTCTCCATAATGAGATGTCGTAAAGTTTGCTGGTAGTTCCACATCTCAGACAAAGGTCCAGGATGGGAATATGGGCCCGAGTCATCCTGGCCACTTGCACCTGGAAAATAACAGCCCAGTGTCACAGATGAGTGTTTCTCAATCTTGGTCCAGGTATCCCCAACACTGAATATTTTCTATGTATTCCCAATCAAGGTTAATTCACCTAAATCTCAAATAAGAGTGTAACTGTGCGTTCACACCGCAGGCGGCGAGAGCGTCAAAGTGGCCGGAAGCCATTCATTTTCAATGAGAGCCGGCGGCGAGCTCCGACGAGGGCGGCGCGGCGCGTCTTGGACGGCGAGAGCGGCGAGAAGAGTTGAAAACAAGTCAACTTTATGGTAATAAGCTATGACGCGGTTCGGCGGCAACCAGCGGCAACCAATCGGAATGTAGAAGTCCTCCGCCTGAGAGGATACAAGAGAACACAATCCGGTAAACTTTGGTTCCGACCACATTAGTTCCTAAGCAAAATGGAGGAAAAATTAATCATTTCTGTTGCGGGTTTCCCGTTATTGAACGACTTGTCATCCATAGTGTTGTCAGTTTGATTAGAAAAAGCCGCGCAACACTATTTATAGGCAACATTTTCGCGCTAGAACTTCTTTGAACTAAAAACGCTTGTTTTTTCAGCAGGAATGCAATTCATTTGCTCAAAATAATAATGATTTTGACCAATTGCAGCTACGGTTTTTGCGGCCACCTTTAAATAAAGTTTTTATTAAAAATCACGCATTCTAATCTACGTCAGAGCGTCAAAGCGTCCCCGAATCTTTCTACGGCGTCGGTGGCAGGGCGGCGAGAGCGAATTTTGCCGCTCTCGCCGCCTGCGGTGTGAACGCACAGTTAGGGTACTCTAGGACTGTGATTGAGAAACACATTGATAATCTAGTACATTATCAATAATGTACTAGATATTCAATTATGCTTTTAAATGAACTTACTATCTCAATATTTCCCTGCAGAGTCAGGTACCCAGGGGTTGAGAAGATGTTCTGTTCTTCCCCAGTTACACATGGGGAAGGAGGACAGAGGACCTCCATAGCAGCTCTCTCTGCCGCCTCAGTTATGGCCAATGGTGAGGTTTTGAATTTCCTGCTTAAGCGGTTTATAAAAATACATGGCCGGCCATATTTCCTTGAGAGGGTGAAATTTTTAACAACATACGACCCATCCTCTTCAAACTCTGGGTCACTTCCGTTTCTAATTGTGATGTAACATGTCTGTCCATCTGTTAGGACTGACTGTGTGGTAATCCGGTATGCTCCAACAGTAATTGCATTGTTGTTGGAGACAAAAGTTAAAGCCTTTTGGATCCTGCGGTTACCCACACACTTCAGTTTGAGTGGTGCTTGCCGACTGGGGGTTGCCATCCTAAGAATAATAGAAGAAAAAAAGGTATGGTTATAACTTTCATAATTTTTTCAATTACTTTCTAAAACATGAAAATATCACGACAGAAATGACTTGTATATATACTTGTAACATTATTACTATTGATATATTTTTCATTTTCTTTATATTGTGTTGTTTCATTTTTGTGTAATTATCTTTTTTTTACTTCGTATTTCACAGGAATTTATTTATTCATTCATGTTGTTTTATTTATAGCAGTGATCTCAAACTCAATTCCAGGAGGGCCACAGCTCTGCACAGTTTAGCTCCAACTCACTCCTGCAAGGAAGTTTCTTGTAATCCTGAAGACCTTGATTAGCTGGATCAGGTGTGTTTGATTAGGGTTGGAGCAAAACTGTGCAGATTTGTGGCCCTTTAGGAATTGAGTTTGAGATAACTGATTTAGTTGTAGTTTAGATTTATTTATTGAAAGTCATTGATAAAATTTCTTATGAAGTAAAGTTTTACCTCAGAAAATGAACTCAACTTTAGCCATAACCCTATAGACAGCCCCTTTTCCAATCCCTGACAGATTTCTTTTTTGTTTGTTTGTTTAATAAATATTTACGTCACGAAATGTTAAACTTCCAATTAATAAATTCATTATGTAAATACATTTCTTGTGAAGTGAAAATTTACCTCAGAAAATTACATTTCCTGCCTGGAAGTGGAAAAAGATCAGCCTCTGACAGGATTCATTTTTTAAACTTCATACTCTGACAGGATTTCTCTCTTTTTGTACTTTATATTTCACAGGAATTTATTTATTCATTCATGTAGTTGATTTATATATTGAAAGTCATTGATAAAATTTCTAATGAAGTAAAGATATACCTCAGAAAATAAACTTTTCTGTCAGCTAGTTTCTGACTTTTTTTAATTCTTTTTTTATCTTATTTATTTATTTGTAATCACATTTTTCAAATACATCATTACATGTTATATCTTCCGTCTTACCTTTAAATCCAGCAGGGGAAGAATAGTGCCTTTTCTGGTAAGCGGTGGAGAACTGCTGCGCACTGAAGAAGACTGTGCTGTGCCACAGGTGGCTGTACCACTGTTTTTTAAAGGGTGACTAACCCTTGACAGAGCCTGACTCTGTTATGACTTTACTCTTACTTCATTCCCTTATGAAAATTAACCATGTTTTTTTTGGAGTAACCATAGGTTTTTGCAGTAAAACCATAGTAACTACAAATTAACCATGGTTTTATTACAATAACCGTGGTTTAACCATGGTTTTTTTTATAGTTACCATGGTTTAACTATGGTTTTTGTAGTAAAACCATAGTAACTACAAAATGAACCATAGTTTAACAATGTTTTTTCCAGTCAAACCATAGTAACTACAAATGAACCATGGTTTTACTACAATAACCTTGGTTTAACCATGGTTTTTGTAGTAAAACCATAGTAACCATAAAATGAGCCATGGTTTTTGTAGTAAAACCATAGTTACTACAAAATGAACCATGGTTTTCAGTGTACTTTTTTTTTTTTGTGAGCATGTTTTTGTTCAGTCCAATATAAATATATCTGCTGTGCATATATTGCACTGACTTTTGGTTAAAAAATAAAAAAATAAAAATAATGTTTCAACATCATACATGTATCTGAACATGTATGAACAATCTGAAGAATTTTCTACAATTTGAACTATTTTAGTTTTATGGCAAAGCGTACTTAAGTGATTTTATGCCCAACAGTATAGTTGGTTAGACAAAAATCTGGTGATATGAATAAAGTGTGTGTGCCATTTTGTGATGAAGTGTGCAACCAATATGTAGTTTTGGTTGCAGTGCTTCATTTTGCATGATATATTAGGTATTTTGCAGTTTGGGTGTGTGGTTTTGTAAATTGTGTTAAGTATTTTAATAAAACCAAGGAAAAAATATTTTGCAAAATTGTGTGTGTTAGCAAAGTCCTTTTAGGCCTAAAAAAAAACATATTGGTTAGAAAATTCTTCAGATATCTTACAGTATTGTACAGATTACAGTATATAGATGATAATGTGTTGACTCAGAGTTATGATCATCTGAAGTCTTCATAACTCGAACTGTGTGATCTCTAGTTACTGAGACTGAACACACACACACACACACACACACACACACACACACACACACTTCTGTCAGAGATCTAGTGTTCTTGAGTTATTTAGCCTCAAGGTGGCGCTGTAGAGCTGGAGAGACTCAGACACGCTCTGCATCTTCTTTTAAAGGCCCTAGAGAAGTGAACAACAGGTGTGTGTGTGTGTGTACAGAACTCTGTTTTCTGGTCTTTTTTCAGTCTCTTACAGACGTTAACTGAAGACACATGAAGTGTGTTTGTTGTGTAACGCGTTGTGTCCGGAGGAAATATGGAAAGCTCAGTGAGTTGAGTTATTAGAGGCCAGACAGACTCTCAGAGGCGATTGGCTTTTCACAACACACACTTTATTCTAAATTCCGCGCTCGGAGCCCTCCACCCGGACAGCACGCCAAATACGCATAACCTTTACCATAATAATTATATGTAGATGTGAACTCATGAAACACTTTATTCTCCAGTGGATCTCGAGGAACTGTCTGTCACACGCTCTAGCGTTCACAGCGTTACTGAATCAACAGAATAACTTAAAAATGATCATCAGACAGAAAACAGAAATAACCCACATACACAACCACAGCACACTCGAGGAGCGCAGACTGTTGAACAGTTTCTAGTTTTAAAATGTGTACTCACTGTCTGAAAGATATACTTCAGGGATATTTGAATGTTATTTCCCCAAATAAGATTTGATACTTGAAACTGCAGTTGCAGTTTTGCACTTATGACAGCTTTATTTTGATTGTTTGATTATATATATATATATATATATATATATATATATATATATATATATATATATATATATATATATATATATATATATAAGCTATTACCTATGTTTACTGTTTTAAAAGCTTTGTATGTCTCAGTATTTGCAGTTTTGCACTTTGTTGTAGGCCTAATCAATACAAGTTGAATGTGTTGAAATAATAAAAGAAACCAAAAGAGTAATGTACCTTATTTTATTTCATATATTATGTACCTTAGTATATAGTATATTTTAATTTCCTTTAGCTGATATCAATTTGTCCGTCCGGCCCTCACAAATTTTGGAATTTCCTAGTTTGGCCCCCCTGCAAATGTATTTGAATAGCCCTGCATTACAGTAATCCAGTCATGAACGCTTTATGAGCTTTTCTGCATCAGAAACATGTTCTGTATTTTGGTGTTTCTGAGGTGAATAACGCTGAAGGATCAGCCAGATCTTTAACTGGACATGATGAAGAAACACACACTGATGCAGATTGTTTACAAGAGATTCTGTGGACAGGATTATGGACAATCAATAATATCATTTTATTTATGATTATCATCATTTATTATAAGAACATTACTGCTCATCCATATCTTTAACACACTCTGGCAACTTGGATAATATACAAATGTAATTTTGGCTTTAATAAATATATAGTTGATGATTAATAAGCATAACAGTGGAAACTAATCTCATGTTTTCTAATAATTTTACAGAGCCACATTTGACACACAATAACACTTTACATTCAAACACAAGCTCTTCTTTCTGCTCAATCTTTATCAGCAGGAAATATTTACACATCATAGTTGTAAGTTGTTACTGTATTAATCAGTTTTCATGTAATAGATTCATGTATCTTGTCACAAACAACATTCCAAGGGTCTGACATGCTGTGACTGCATGTCTTGAAGCCCACGGTATAGGATGTGACAATACAATAAAACCACAATGTTGTTGGACTGCTTTCCCACAGAGCAGAGCAGAGACATGATGACACATCTCATTACCTCTGGAACCTCTTCAGCATGACCTGTAACCTGATAATAGAAACATGAAAATAAGTCTTTGCTGCACAACAATTTTGCATTTCATTGGAGTAATTGCACAAACTTAAGGAGTAAAGTAAGTCTATGAACTTTGAACACCAACTTTATTTTAAAGGTCCCGTTCTATGCCCCTTTTCACAAGATGTAAAATAAGTCTCTGATGTCCCCAGAGTGTGTATGTGAAGTTTGAGCTCAAAATACCCAACAGATCATTTTTTACAGCATGTTTAAATTGACATTTTTTGGGGCTCAGAAAAACGACCTGTTTCAGTGTGTCCCCTTTAAATGCAAATGAGCTGCTGCTGGACGGCACAGGGGGCGGAGCTTCATGAGCTCGTGCTCAGTCTGTCAGGAAAAATTCATCTCACGGAATGATGATAATATCAGAAACTCTCAGTAACGGCGTTCATTTCGAGTCGGACAATAATGCCTACAGAGTCAGATTGCTGTATAGAGATGAAACAGGTATGGTTTAGTAGTTTAATTACGGTTATTATAACGTATTTGTCATCTGCTTGTAGGCTATGTATCCATTATTTATTAATAACCTACAAGTCTGCTGTCTGAATGATGATCAAACATGTACTGATGAGTTTAATAAAGTTTATTGTACATCACACAAAAGATGAAGCGTCAGTTTTACTTCAGAAAATCACCGTAAGAGCTGAGTAAACACAGTAGGCTAAGTTATAAGAAGTGCGCAAGTAACCAGTAGAGTTGAGGGAGCATTCCTGTGGGCGGAGGTTAGTCAAGAAACGGTTCTGGTGATGTCACTAATGCAGGATGTAGAGGGGTGTAGTCCAATCGAGCCGTTTTTTGTAGTCAACTTCTGTTAAATAAAATATCTCGCTTGGCATTGAACTTTGAGCTTTATAATTTTACAGATATTATTTATGCTCTAACAGCAACATTACACACTAACTAAAGTTTGAAACATGGAATCGCATGCAACGGGACCTTTAACTTATCACACAGAATATTTCTCAGGCTTCATCGTCCCCAAACAACCTCTTCTGCTCTTAAATGTCAGGTTGTCATCTAGAGCAGTGGTTCCCAAACCTGTCCTGCCGGCACCCCAACACTGCACATTTTCATGCTCCATGGGGTAATGAGCTGATGAGTTGAATCAGGTGTGTTTGATTAGAGAAACAAAGAAAACGTGCAGTGTTGGGGTGCCGGCAGGACAGGTTTGGGAACCACTGCTCTAGAGTTCAGCGCCACACACTCAGAGACATTAGAAATACATATCCACAGTGAGTCTGTCAGTGAGTTTTGCTGGATGGTCAAGCAAAAAATACTTTTTTTGTAAATGGTACAAACGTACTGTGTTTGTGTGTATCAGAGAACCTCACATGAGGAGGATCATATTTAACATGGAAAACACAATACTGTCACAGCCAGATGAAAATGCAGTATTTCACTGATAACTGACATCAAGAGAATTTTAGATTCAGAACAAAAAACTACAACGTACTATATGAAAATATAATATGAAAAATATGGATTGCACATAATTAACAGGAGGCATTTTGTGTCTTGTAGAAGGACTTTTCTGTTTGTGCTAAACGAATATTTGTGGCAGCTTTGTGGTCCTGGCTGAGATTTTGCTACACTGAGTCCAGCAACAAGGTTTCTGGTTGGATGTAGCTACCTTGGACAGTTGGATTACTGCTATGGACTTACTTTGGTGGGAAATCTGTATGTTTGATGACGGTCAGCAACCGTCGTTTGTTTACCATCAAACCTCCACACCATTTGACTTCCTAAAGAGAATTAAGACTTGTATCTGACTCTCATAAATCACCTTAACCGTTTACACCAGTGAACGTTATAAAGACTGATTCATATATTGCTGGAAACTTCAACTCTTATACCGCACTATTTATATCTCTTTGAGTACTGGGTGTTTTGCCAATTCTATTTGAATGTAGTTTCTTTGTTTTGAATATATTTTGGTGGCTATATATAAATTCACATATTTCATTGCTGTTTTTGTTTGCTCTTTGGTTTAAACAAATGTTGATGCTGATGACCCTCCCTATTAACAGACTATTAATTAGCATTTACCCAAAGTAGTAACTGTTGGTTATAGAGTGGCGCCCGAACAGGGACTCATTGACATTTATGAAACATTGTTTATTCTAATGATAAATATGGCAAGCCAAAATAGTAGTGATGAGGATGAGCCGGGACCTAAACCTGATTTTTCTTCTGGTACATTTCTTGATAGAAGAGAGCCTATTAAAGAACTGATCAATACCTTTAGTGACCTTTATACAGACTCAGAGGAGGAAGTTGAAGGTGTTGAGGCTGAGATTGTGCCTGATTTTACTGATATTCTACCACCGCCTCCAGAACCTGCGGAAGAACAAGTACAAGAACCAAATGCATCATTGACAGCACTAATTGGACAACTGACTGCAAGGGTTGACACGATGGAAAGTCGTTTTGAGGAATGTGTTCGGAAGATGAATGACTGTGTTGCCTTTGCGGAAATGCAAGAGGGATGTAGAGCTATTGAGGAAAGAATGAGTTACCGCATTGAACGAGAATGTGAAAGAGTACAAAATAAAGTGAATCTCGAAATCCAAGACTTGGGCAAGTCCATGGTGGATTGTTTAAAAAGGCGGGATGTCCAAATTGACCACAAGCTAAAAAACCTTGTGCCCTTAGTATCCACTCCCATGCAGTCAAATCAGAAATCTCCTATTCCTGTTCCGGGTTCCACAGGTACGAATCAAACTTACCGGGTGCCACGTAGTCAGTTACCTGGTCTAGAAAGTATGTCCATGATGTCATTACATCCTCCAGTGAAATTAGATTTTCCAAATTTTAGTAACAATGAAGACGAAGATCCAGTTACTTTTATAGAGAGATGTGAAGAATACTTTGCCATACGACCTCTCTGCGATTATGAGATATTTGCTTCTCTTACATCAGTGTTAAAAGGCACTGCCAAAGATTGGTGGCTGGCAGAGAAGAGGAATGTACAGACATGGAAGCAGTTTAAAAAAATCTTCTTGCGGTCTTTTCTAAGTGAAGACTATGAAGAAGAAGCGGCAAGAAGACTACTTGAAAGAAAACAGGGTGCAAAAGAAAGTATTAGGGATTTTGCTTACCATTATCGAGCCTTATGTATTCGAAGGAACAAAGATATGCCTCAAAGAGAAATTGTGCATGCCATTTTGCGAAATTGCAACCCACGGCTAGCGAGTCTACTCAGGGGAACCGTAAGAGACGTGGATGAGTTAGTGAGAATTGGCACGCAAATTGAAAGAGACTTTGATGAATCCAGAAGATACTGGAGTCAAGTAAGTGCAGAGACACAAAAGAGGAAAGCTAATTATTCCAGAGAAGCTGCACCAAAGTCTTCTCCAGCTAACACGAGAGTCATGCAGTCTGGAAAAAGTGTTGTTCAACCAGAGATGCTCACCCTTCCTATCGTATTACGTAGTAGATATTTTCAAGCAATGATTGATACTGGGAGTACCTTGTCTCTGATTCAAGAATCCTGTTGGAAGCAATTGCGACAACAAGAAACATGCAAACCTAGCCAGGGGCAATCTTTTTTACTAGCTAATGGTCAGAAACAGACTGCTATTGGAAAGCTACGCTGGGAATGTGAACTCCATTGGAGAACCATGGACCTGACACTCTACATTATGAGAGATGCAGATTTGACGGTACCTATCATTCTTGGAATGGATTTTATGTTATCCTCAGGGATCATTCTTGATTTCAGAAGATCGCAATATCGACTGCCATTATTGAAGGATGCAGATGAAGATGTAACTTTCCCTTTCCTGTCTCAGGTATCCGGTTCAGCAGTGCATTTCTACCTTGCATTATCCTCACCTACAGTTTCTGATGATACTCTACATTCAATCTATCAGCTAGTCCAAAAAGCTAACACCAACCAATGGAACAAAGAGTCGCTTCAGGAGCTGATGTTGACATGGCCAACAGTGTGCACTAATGAGATTGGTCAGTCAAGCGTAGTCAAACATCGAATCATCACTACCAATGAAGTTCCAGTCAGGAAAAGAGCTTAAAGAGTGTCAGTAGAAAAAAAACAGTTTATTGAAGCAGAAATTAAAGAGCTGCTAGACAAGAAAATCATTCGTCCATCAACTTCCCCGTGGGCTTCACCAGTAGTAGTAGTGCCTAAAAAGGATGGAGGATCAAGGTTATGCGTGGACTACCGTGGTTTAAATGCAAAGACTCACCTGGATGCTTACCCCATGCCACAAATTCAGGACATTTTGGAATCATTACATGGAGTGACAGTGTTCAGTACAATTGATCTTAAAACCGGCTATTGGCAAATGGACATGGAACCAGACAGTATACAGAAGACTGCTTTGGTTACATCTGCAGGTCTCTTTGAATTTTTGCGTCTTCCTTTCGGGCTGAAAAATGCCGCCGCATCGTTTCAAAGAATGATGGAGCATGTTCTTCGGGAACTGAAGGGAAAGTGTTGCCTTGTCTACATTGATGATGTAGTAGTGTATTCAGAAAACGAAGAAAAACACTTAAAACACCTCGATCGAGTGTTCAGCTGTCTCTCTAATGCAGGCCTCACTTTGAATCTTCAGAAATGTAACTTCTTTCAAACATCTCTTACCTTCTTAGGACATCTTGTATCTGGTGAAGGAGTTAAGACGGATCCATCCAAAGTGTCTGCGGTTCGCGAGTTTCCTGTACCGCAGTCTCTCAAAGGATTGGCAGGATGGTACCATTGGTTTATACCTAATTTCTCAGATAAGGCTGCTCCGCTCCATGCCTTAAAACAAAAGAAATCCACATGGTCTTGGACAAAGGAATGCCAAAAAGCTTTTGATACCATCAAACATGACCTAATCAATGCCCCTGTGCTAGTTCCACCTGATTTAACCAAACTTTTCAGAGTGCAAACTGATGCCAGTGAAGTTGGATTGGGAGCAGTATTAACACAAGATTCAGAGGGAGAAGAACATGTTGTAGCTTATGCCTCCAGATTATTGCACGGAGCAGAGAAATCCTATTCTGTTTCAGAAAAAGAATGCCTGGCTGTAATCTGGGCTGTGGAAAAATGGAGATCATACCTGGAAGGCCGATCCTTTGAGGTAGTTACTGACCACTCTGCTTTGACATGGGTGTTTCAACATCCCAAGCTATCTTCAAGATTGACACGATGGACCATCCGCTTGCAAGGGTTTGACTTCACTGTTAAATACAAGAAGGGACAGTGTAATGTTGTCCCTGATGTATTGTCCAGAAGTTTGGAATCCACGGCAACATCAGGTATGGTAACAGTAGTCAAAGCCATTAAATCTACTGTAAATCCAGCAAACTTGCCAGTAGATCTATCTCAGCTTTCTTCTGCACAGCAAGACGACTCTGAGATACAAGAGCTAAGCAAGAAAGCTGATTCACAAATGAGCTGTGATCCCACACGAGTACATTATGTTCATGAAAACGGATTGTTGTTCCGTAGTGTTCCTGGTGGTCTGCGGGGGGAAAAGTTGCAGTTACTCGTACCTGCAAATTTTCGAGAAGAATTCTTACAGTACGCACATGATAATCCACTAAGTGGTCACCTGGGTCAAATGAAGACACTTCTTCGGCTCATGGAAGTTGCCTATTGGCCAAGTATACGTGCTGACGTATGGAAGTACTGTAAGAATTGCCAAACTTGTCAGAAGTACAAACCATCTGTGACAAAGCTGTCAGGGCTTTTACAATCAACTCCAGTTGTTGAACCCGGTTTTATGCTTGGTGTGGATCTGATGGGACCCTTTCCTAAGAGCATCAAACAGAACGAACACTTACTAGTGGTGGTCGATTACTGTTCCAAGTGGGTAGAATTATTCCCTCTACGAGTTGCTAAAGCACCACAAATAGCACGGATCTTAGTGGAAGAAGTATTCACAAGATGGGGAACACCTGCATATCTCGTGTCCGACCGTGGAGCACAGTTTACATCACATCTCATCAACGAAATCTGTAAACAATGGGGAGTAACTCAAAAGCTAACAACAGCTTACCATCCACAAACAAACCTTACTGAACGAGTCAATCGTACACTTAAAACAATGATGGCTTCATACGTGGGGGATCACCACAGACTATGGGATAGGTGGTTGGCCGAATTTAGATTCGCCATCAACACGGCTTGGCATGAAAGTACTGGGTTCACTCCTTCAGAGATCGCATTAGGAAGGAAATTAAAGGGACCTTTGGAAAGAGCTCTTCATCATCCACCTGATCCTGATCCACCTGACTGGCTGACCTCCTTGGTCACCTGTCAAACAAATTCCTGGTTGAGAAACGCTCTGTTTCATGCTCAACTGTAAGTAAAGTGTATATGTTCATGTTGATGTTATATTTACTGATGAAAGATTATCTTTGTACTTATTGAATATAGTGAATGGATTGCACATAATTAACAGGAGGCATTTTGTGTCTTGTAGAAGGACTTTTCTGTTTGTGCTAAACGAATATTTGTGCCAGCTTTGTGGTCCTGGCTGAGATTTTGCTACACTGAGTCCAGCAACAAGGTTTCTGGTTGGATGTAGCTACCTTGGACAGTTGGATTACTGCTATGGACTTACTTTGGTGGGAAATCTGTATGTTTGATGACGGTCAGCAACCGTCGTTTGTTTACCATCAAACCTCCACACCATTTGACTTCCTAAAGAGAATTAAGACTTGTATCTGACTCTCATAAATCACCTTAACCGTTTACACCAGTGAACGTTATAAAGACTGATTCATATATTGCTGGAAACTTCAACTCTTATACCGCACTATTTATATCTCTTTGAGTACTGGGTGTTTTGCCAATTCTATTTGAATGTAGTTTCTTTGTTTTTAATATATTTTGGTGGCTATATATAAATTCACATATTTCATTGCTGTTTTTGTTTGCTCTTTGGTTTAAACAAATGTTGATGCTGATGACCCTCCCTATTAACAGACTATTAATTAGCATTTACCCAAAGTAGTAACTGTTGGTTATACAATGATCTCAGAAATGATGGCCAAACATGATCTTACATTATGTTACGGAGGGACAGATGCAAGAGGCGTGCGGATCCATGTGCAAAGCTTTTAATCAGCGAGATGCGTTCAAAACAGGCAGAGACTTAATCATGAACAAACAGCCAAAGGTCAGAACCAGCAGAAACAAATGTGAAGACTGGGCCAAAACATAGTACAAAACCAGGCAGATGATCAGGACAGGCAGCAAACACTCCGAGTCCGAGGACAAAGCAGAGGTATCAGAGGCAGACAGGGAGATATCCAAAACAAAAGGGTCACAAAACAAGCACGCAGACACAGAAATGAACACGCAGTAAAGTTCACAATAGTTAACCAATACTCCGCCATCAGTGAGCTCATGTGTCAGTGATTTATAGTCCCTGATATTGACTACAGGTGTGGAAATAATCAAAGCAATGGACTATGGGAAATGTAGTCCAAGTAACCTGTAACTGTGTGTGCAGTGAAAAAGTCTTAATAGTGAACGGGTGACCTCTAGTGGTGATAATAGGATGGAAACAGCAGGCGTAGAATGTGGCACACATTAGTTTCAGGCGTCCTCACATCATTGATTCAGATATCATGATCTCAGCTCATGTTTGATCTTCTCTGATGATTCAGATCCACACTTTACAGGAGTGTGTGGATCCACAGAAACTGTGCATGAAGAAACATAATATTATCTTCAGTTTAAAGAGGGACAGAACAAACACATACAACACTAAAACTGCACAAGATAATAATAATGATGATGATAAAGCTGATAATCTGTTGATGACAGGCAAATGAAGTTTTACTTCTGATGAAACGAGACACTGACACTGTTTTCATCTTTAATACTGTAAAGCTGCTATAAAATAATAGTGACATGTTCAGATGCTTTTCCTGTGGTTTATTAAAAAACTTGCAGTTTTCTCATTTTTGTTGTGTGTTTATTGAGTTATTGAGAGGAAAGCGCAGCACATATTCACATATTCATCTACACATCACTCTCAGCAGTCTGGATGTTGTTTGCTGTACAAAAGGCCCTCGGTGAGTCGAGTATGTACTTTACTATAGTAAATTATGTCCACTAGGTGGCAGCTTGCTCTCACTCAAATAGTATATATATATACTATTTTACAAAGGATGGTTTGTTTGGGTTGGCGTTTTTGTATAATTTTTATTTTATTTTTATTATTTTATGTTTTGTGGGGAGAATTGTTTTTAATTGATATTTCCTCATTTGTTTATTTTTCTTTCTTTCTTTTGAATTCTAATGTGATGTAATATTTATCGGTCCCTGAACCTCTGGCTCTCTTCTCTGGCTTATGGCTCTTCACTTTTATATTTTGTAAGTAGATTTTTAATAAATAAATAAAAAACCTTTTGTTATTTCTTCACAAGAGAACAGATTCATATTGATAGTTTTTCATTTAATTGGTTTTATTTTTTGTTTAAAGGAAGCTCGACTGCCTGTAACGCAGTGCTGGCCTTGTGGAAACACTGCAGATGTTGTTCCACATATTACACAGTTTTCTTTCAGTTTTTCCGCTCTTTTCTTCTCTGGTATTTAAGAGACTTATCTTCAGTGATCTGTCTCTAGCATTTTAACCATTCCTCTATTGATACTGTATTCTGTACGTACTGTACATTAAGCGAACAGCCTTAAACATTAATCATCTGTTCTTCTCAGCTGTAAGGTAAATCACAGTTTTATTTTGATAGCAGTTTTCATGAGGTCTTTGAGATAAAATCAATCTGTTCAGCTTGGAATCTGTTCTTGTTTGGTAAAAGGGAGATAGCTCACAAACACAATAACCTCTGCATATCTGTAACCCACACACAACTAAGAGGGATTTCCTCAGTGTTTGTAACCTGATGGCGATGAGAAGCTGCTGCTAACTGTTCATGAGGTTAGGATTGAGTGAATGATAACTCTTTTGGACTGATAATAAACTGTGATGTTACAGAAGAACTTTTCAGTGATTTTTCTTAGTTTGAAGAACATTTTAATTTAATAATCTTATTATATAAACTATATAAGTTTATTTTTCCATGTTTTTCTTTTTCCACTAAAAAGAAGCTTTTGTGGAATGGAAAGATGTTAAAGATTTTTCAAGCATCATCAATGCCAATAAAGAACCTTTATTTTTAAGAGTGTATTTGTGTAAATCAAATGCTACATATATAATTTTTTTTTTTTTTAGATATATAAATACTGTTTATGTAAATCTTTCACACACCTCCTGAAGCCAGTGCAGATATATTTAATGTAATTTCACCTGTCTAAAAAAGTCTAATAGATCTTTTCTCTTGAAGTTACTCTGAAGTGCAGAAACTTATGCAGTTTTATTTATTGAGTTTGTTTAAACGTCATCCTCTGTGAAACACATCACTTCTGATAAAACTACAGGAAACATAATGACAGAAATCATACAGACATATGAAGAAATAAATCTGGTGAAGAAACAGGGAACACACCTGAGCCTCCAGATTCATGTTTAGGTTTTTTTTTTGCATGACTGGTGAGGGCTAAGACAAATTTCCCAGAGATCGGACAGTAATGTAAGTAAGTAAAGTAATATCATCAATATCTGTTGTAACTGCGCTTATTTCCGTCATTGGTGAGTAGCAGTGGGTGATGATAGACAAGAACTGTACAGATTTCTGCCATCTTGCTAATAAATTTTCTTTAGTCATTTGACAGTCATTCAGCCTGAATATCTGCTGGAAATCCACCCTTACAACAACTTATCTTGTGAATGTGGAGAATGTAAACACTAAACACAGCAGCTGTGGGTGTGTCTCATTCAGTGTGTGCAGAAATGAATGAAAATGTTGACACAAATACTGACATCGTTCATAGATTGTACACACTTTAACATCTCTATTACATTCAGCACAGTTCTGTTCAGTTTATAAGCTGACCAATGACTGTATGAAATAATGACTGATAGATCAGCTGATATTTGCTTATTTAACTGTCTGTACAAATTATATTTAATTTATTATATGTCATTGAATCATCATTATATCAGTCGTCTCGTCAGCTCTGGATCTGTAGATAACAGTTTCTGTGTCGGCCACTGAAACACAGGCCTATTAATCAACATATAGAAATAATACCTCATATAATACACAACAATAACACACACAGATACAGTAACACACTTTTACTCTGTAAACCCTAGATCAATAGATCAAGAGTTTCTGAAGCCAACAATAATGACTTAATAAGCAAAGTTACTTAAACCACCTTTCTTCCTAATGTAAAAACTCAAGAATCACTAGAGAGAGAATGAACTGATTTAGTGAGTTTTCACACATCAAATTTGACGTGTCTGAATGTGACTCAGATGATCCAGTGTTATTCTCTACATGAACTTCATGAGGATAAAATGAGTAAATGAAGTTAGAGCAGAGGAAGATCTGATGACACAAATCTGACTGAATAATAAAAGATTCATGAAAACTGAATAATACAGTAACAACATACAGCTTTACTATGATGTGTAAATATTTCCTGCTGATAAAGATTGAGCAGAAAGAAGAGCTTGTGTTTGAGTGTAAAGTGTTATTGTGTGTCAAATGTGGCTCTGTAAAATTATTACAAAACATGAGATTAGTTTACACTGTTAAGCTTATTAATAATCAGGATATTGTTATACAGACGAAATTACATTTGTATATTATCCAAGTTGCCAGAGTGTGTTAAAGATATGGATGAGCAGTAATGTTCTTATAATAAATGCTGATAATCATAAATAAGATGATATTATTGATTGGCCATAATCCTGTCCACAGAATCTCTAGTAAACAATCTGCATCAGTGTGTGTTTCTTCATCATGTCCAGTTAAAGATCTGGCTGATCCTTCAGCGTTATTCACCTCAGAAACACCAAAATACAGAACATGTTTCTGATGCAGAAAAGCTCATAAAGCGTTCATGACTGGATTACTGTAATGCATTACTAGATTATCCTGATCATTATCAATCAACAAACTACAGTTATAGTGCAAAATACAGCAGCTAGAGTTATTACCAGATCAAGACAATATCATCATATAACACCAGTTTACCATCTCTACACTGGGAATCTGTTAAACTACTGATGTGTGGAACAAGCTTTTATAGAGAAATCTGCAAAACAACACAGAGAACAAAACCAGTGTGTGATAGTCCAGTGTGTGATAGTCCAGTGTGTGATAGTCCAGTGTGTGTGATAGTCCAGTGTGTGATAGTCCAGTGTGTGTGATAGTGTGTGTGATAGTCCAGTGTGTGTGATAGTCCAGTGTGTGATAGTCCAGTGTGTGATAGTCCAGTGTGTGTGATAGTCCAGTGTGTGTGATAGTCCAGTGTGTGATAGTCCAGTGTGTGATAGTCCAGTGTGTGATAGTCCAGTGTGTGATAGTCCAGTGTGTGATAGTCCAGTGTGTGTGATAGTCCAGTGTGTGTGATAGTCCAGTGTGTGATAGTCCAGTGTGTGTGATAGTGTGTGTGATAGTCCAGTGTGTGATAGTCCAGTGTGTGTGATAGTCCAGTGTGTGTGATAGTCCAGTGTGTGATAGTCCAGTGTGTGTGATAGTCCAGTGTGTGTGTGATAGTCCAGTGTGTGTGATAGTCCAGTGTGTGATAGTCCAGTGTGTGTGATAGTCCAGTGTGTGTGATAGTCCAGTGTGTGTGATAGTCCAGTGTGTGTGATAGTCCAGTGTGTGTGATAGTCCAGTGTGTGTGATAGTCCAGTGTGTGATAGTCCAGTGTGTGATAGTCCAGTGTGTGATAGTCCAGTGTGTGATAGTCCAGTGTGTGTGATAGTCCAGTGTGTGTGATAGTCCAGTGTGTGTGATAGTCCAGTGTGTGATAGTCCAGTGTGTGTGATAGTCCAGTGTGTGATAGTCCAGTGTGTGATAGTCCAGTGTGTGTGATAGTCCAGTGTGTGATAGTCCAGTGTGTGATAGTCCAGTGTGTGTGATAGTCCAGTGTGTGTGATAGTCCAGTGTGTGTGATAGTCCAGTGTGTGATAGTCCAGTGTGTGATAGTCCAGTGTGTGTGATAGTCCAGTGTGTGTGATAGTCCAGTGTGTGTGATAGTCCAGTGTGTGATAGTCCAGTGTGTGTGATAGTCCAGTGTGTGATAGTCCAGTGTGTGTGATAGTCCAGTGTGTGTGATAGTCCAGTGTGTGATAGTCCAGTGTGTGTGATAGTCCAGTGTGTGTGATAGTCCAGTGTGTGATAGTCCAGTGTGTGATAGTCCAGTGTGTGTGATAGTCCAGTGTGTGATAGTCCAGTGTGTGATAGTCCAGTGTGTGTGATAGTCCAGTGTGTGTGATAGTCCAGTGTGTGATAGTCCAGTGTGTGTGATAGTCCAGTGTGTGTGATAGTCCAGTGTGTGTGATAGTCCAGTGTGTGATAGTCCAGTGTGTGATAGTCCAGTGTGTGTGATAGTCCAGTGTGTGTGATAGTCCAGTGTGTGATAGTCCAGTGTGTGTGATAGTCCAGTGTGTGTGATAGTCCAGTGTGTGTGATAGTCCAGTGTGTGTGATAGTCCAGTGTGTGTGATAGTCCAGTGTGTGTGATAGTGTGTGTGATAGTCCAGTGTGTGTGATAGTCCAGTGTGTGATAGTCCAGTGTGTGTGATAGTCTAGTGTGTGTGATAGTCCAGTGTGTGTGATAGTCCAGTGTGTGTGATAGTCCAGTGTGTGTGATAGTCCAGTCCAGTGTGTGTGATAGTCCAGTGTGTGTGATAGTCCAGTGTGTGTGATAGTCCAGTGTGTGTGATAGTCCAGTGTGTGATAGTCCAGTGTGTGTGATAGTCCAGTGTGTGTGATAGTGTGTGTGATAGTCCAGTGTGTGTGATAGTCCAGTGTGTGTGATAGTCCAGTGTGTGTGATAGTCCAGTGTGTGATAGTCCAGTGTGTGTGATAGTGTGTGTGATAGTCCAGTGTGTGTGATAGTCCAGTGTGTGTGATAGTCCAGTGTGTGTGATAGTCCAGTGTGTGATAGTCCAGTGTGTGTGATAGTCCAGTGTGTGTGATAGTCCAGTGTGTGTGATAGTGTGTGTGATAGTCCAGTGTGTGTGATAGTCCAGTGTGTGTGATAGTCCAGTGTGTGATAGTCCAGTGTGTGTGATAGTGTGTGTGATAGTCCAGTGTGTGATAGTCCAGTGTGTGATAGTCCAGTGTGTGATAGTCCAGTGTGTGTGATAGTCCAGTGTGTGTGATAGTCCAGTGTGTGATAGTCCAGTGTGTGATAGTCCAGTGTGTGTGATAGTCCAGTGTGTGATAGTCCAGTGTGTGATAGTCCAGTGTGTGTGATAGTCCAGTGTGTGTGATAGTCCAGTGTGTGATAGTCCAGTGTGTGTGATAGTCCAGTGTGTGTGATAGTGTGTGTGATAGTCCAGTGTGTGATAGTCCAGTGTGTGTGATAGTCCAGTGTGTGTGATAGTCCAGTGTGTGTGATAGTCCAGTGTGTGATAGTCCAGTGTGTGATAGTCCAGTGTGTGTGATAGTGTGTGTGATAGTCCAGTGTGTGATAGTCCAGTGTGTGTGATAGTCCAGTGTGTGTGATAGTCCAGTGTGTGTGATAGTCCAGTGTGTGATAGTGTGTGTGTGATAGTGTGTGTGATAGTCCAGTGTGTGTGATAGTCCAGTGTGTGTGATAGTCCAGTGTGTGATAGTCCAGTGTGTGATAGTCCAGTGTGTGTGATAGTCCAGTGTGTGTGATAGTCCAGTGTGTGTGTGATAGTCCAGTGTGTGATAGTCCAGTGTGTGATAGTCCAGTGTGTGTGATAGTCCAGTGTGTGTGTGATAGTCCAGTGTGTGATAGTCCAGTGTGTGATAGTCCAGTGTGTGTGATAGTCCAGTGTGTGTGATAGTCCAGTGTGTGTGATAGTCCAGTGTGTGATAGTCCAGTGTGTGATAGTCCAGTGTGTGTGATAGTCCAGTGTGTGTGATAGTCCAGTGTGTGATAGTCCAGTGTGTGATAGTCCAGTGTGTGTGATAGTCCAGTGTGTGATAGTCCAGTGTGTGATAGTCCAGTGTGTGTGATAGTCCAGTGTGTGTGATAGTCCAGTGTGTGATAGTCCAGTGTGTGTGATAGTCCAGTGTGTGTGATAGTCCAGTGTGTGTGATAGTCCAGTGTGTGTGATAGTCCAGTGTGTGATAGTCCAGTGTGTGTGATAGTCCAGTGTGTGTGATAGTCCAGTGTGTGTGATAGTCCAGTGTGTGTGATAGTCCAGTGTGTGATAGTCCAGTGTGTGTGATAGTGTGTGTGATAGTCCAGTGTGTGATAGTCCAGTGTGTGTGATAGTGTGTGTGATAGTCCAGTGTGTGATAGTCCAGTGTGTGTGATAGTCCAGTGTGTGTGATAGTCCAGTGTGTGATAGTCCAGTGTGTGTGATAGTGTGTGTGATAGTCCAGTGTGTGTGATAGTCCAGTGTGTGTGATAGTCCAGTGTGTGATAGTCCAGTGTGTGTGATAGTGTGTGTGATAGTCTAGTGTGTGTGATAGTCCAGTGTGTGATAGTCCAGTGTGTGATAGTCCAGTGTGTGTGATAGTCCAGTGTGTGTGATAGTCTAGTGTGTGTGATAGTCCAGTGTGTGATAGTCCAGTGTGTGATAGTCCAGTGTGTGTGACTCAGAGCCAGAGGCGGAGTGACATTATCAGTGTGTAGGAGATCAACCAAAGAGAATACTGGCAAAACCTGTTTAAGTGACATCACAACTAAGACTCAGGAGGAGGAGTGGCTTTCTGGTGGTTTTTACTGAAGGACTGGGAGTGACAAGTGTGATGAGACTTTTCAGTGTTGTGTGTCGTGTGTAAGTGTATAAAGTCAGTCCTGCTCCTCAGACTCTCAATAACACTGGAGCTTCTCTCTGTCCAGATCATCACAAGGTAATTAAACACTTTCATCTTTAACATTTTGTAAGAGTATTTTTAGATATTAATTATGAACAGAGATGTTAGTGTACAGAGTATTGTAGTGAAACTGAAAGATAAATATGTATTAACAAATCACTAACAAATGTGAAATTTCACTTTAACTATAAATTATATCTATTTTTTTTTCTAACAGATTTATGCAGAATCTGAACACAAGAGAAATGAAAGCATGACAGGAATATATCTGGACTATCACAAACTACAGAAGAAGGACTTTATCTTTATATATTCAGTGTGATTTAATAAACTCTGGATTATTCTACATCTTCTCACAGGCGAGAAACATGTTTCATATTTCATTTCTCATCTTTACTGAGGAGCTTTATCTTCATATGATGACTGGATTATTTGCTATTTTATCACAAATGTTTTAAATTCTATATTTTAAGTGCATGTTCTCTGTTAGATGATCTGAGTCTATATCATCAGTTCAGTCTCTGTATTATAATTATGATGATAACGGGTTGTTTTCTTCATTTACAGTCTCTGTTGATCCAGTCGGAGCTGTAAAGTGTCGTTCTGATGAATCAAATATGATCAAACATGAGGTGAGAAGAGAAAGATGTTTATGATCAGGACTCACACATAAACTCACATTTCTATATTTGTCATTTGTCATCATCATTGATTATTGTGAATATTGTAAAAAAAAATGGAGGACAGAAATGAGACACACACCAGAGAATCACCAGAGGAAAGAGGAGAGCAGAGGAGTTTTGGTTTTTAGTTTTGTTTCACTAATTTTATTAAATTAAATGTTATTGTATTGTATGATGTTCTGTTTTAAGAATTAATTATGATATAAATCATATGCATTAGTACACAAATGACATGCTTGTAATAAAGAAAAGTATATTATGCCCTATTGCGTAAAATAACTTTGTCACAAAACATACCTAACAATGCTATTTCTTTCATTAATCAGGATAAAAATAAAAGATTATTATATGAATTAAGGGGTTTGATTGATTACATGAAGATTTGTTCTTTAGTCAAGGCTAGACGACCGATTAATATTTATACTAAGTACCCACAAAACAGTCATTTATTTAAATGTCTAAACTGTTAAAAAAAAATAGTAATATACACAAATAAACATTATTTTATGGTTCTTTTAATAAAAAATAATGACACAATTATAATTGCATTATGAATTGCTGTGAATACGGTAAGTCAGTATCAGGGCAGTATAAGCTCAGGTAAAGCTCAGGTAAAGCTCAGGTAAAGCTCATAGCACGATCATGGGATAACGTTAGCTGTATGCTATGCTACTATCTAAGCTAACTAAAAACACACTAACAACAAGAAATGTTTAATTTCACAATCTATAGCTTTGGTTAAATACTGGTATATGAAACGTATAAGTTAAAATACATTAATGACTCGTTATAACGTAGTGCAAACGTCTTCTATAATAAAGTGGTTTTGTATGATTTGTAAGCAGGCACTAAAGCGATTACCCATAAAACCTGCTTTCAACCAATCGGATTGCTTGGGTCCTCAGCTCGGACTCATCTCTTCAGACTCGTTTGTTCACCACACCAGGTCCAGCTTTTGAAATAATAGACCGGTTCGAGTCGGTTCGGTGTTGCACATTACGGGTCTCTTCGAGTTCGGGCACGAATTGGTGGACCCGTGTAGATCTCTACAGTTTATCAGCAGAGCAACATCAGGAGAAATACACTGTTCATGAGTCTGTGTTGATGAAGATGATGATGATGAAGATGTTTAGGTCTTCAGCTGCTGATGGATGTCAGTGATGATGATGATGATGAAGGGTTTGATGAGAATCTCTCCTCAGTTTTGACATCAGAATCAAACTTTACAGGCTCATCTGGATCACAGGACACTAGAAATCACAAATATATGTTAGATTATCCTCACTGCTTTGGATTATGTTCTCAATTTAAAACAGATTATAATATGATGAAAGATTAAATTAAGTCCCATAATAATCAAACACTCACAGTGTGGCTTTATTCTCTTCATACTGTCACATCTCACAAGTCTCTGTCCTCTTTCCTCTGGTGATTCTCTGGTTTGTGTCTCATTTCTGTCCTCCATTTTTCTCTCAGTCTTCTTGTTTTCTGCTGATCTGTGATTTCTGCTGATTTTCTTTCTCCTCTTCATTTGAATCTGTTCAATCACACAGACAGAGTTTCATTAAAGCGATATAACATCATATCACGAGACATCAGATCAACTCCTGATCAACATCTGCATGAGCTCAGTGTTATTACAGCATCTCAGATTAACTCTACAATATTCACAATAATCAATGATGATGACAAATGACAAATATAGAAATGTGAGTTTATGTGTGAGTCCTGATCATAAACATCTTTCTCTTCTCACCTCATGTTTGATCATATTTGATTCATCAGAACGACACTTTACAGCTCCGACTGGATCAACAGAGACTGGAAATGAAGAAAACAACCCGTTATCATCATAATTATAATACAGAGACTGAACTGATGATATAGACTCAGATCATCTAACGGAGAACATGCACTTAAAATATAGAATTTAAAACATTTGTGATAAAATAGCAAATAATCCAGTCATCATATGAAGATAAAGCTCCTCAGTAAAGATGAGAAATGAAATATGAAACATGTTTCTCGCCTGTGAGAAGAAGAGAGATGTAGAATAATCCAGAGTTTATTAAATCACACTGAATATATAAAGATAAAGTCCTTCTTCTGTAGTTTGTGATAGTCCAGATATATTCCTGTCATGCATTCATTTCTCTTGTGTTCAGATTCTGCACAATTTTTAATATTTATCTTTCAGTTTCACTACAATACTTTGTACACTAACATCTCTGTTCATAATTAATATCTAAAAATACTCTCACAAAATGTTAAAGCTGAAAGTGTTTAATTACCTTGTGATGATCTGGACAGAGAGAAGCTCCAGTGTTACTGAGAGTCTGAGGAGCAGAACTGACTTTATACACTTACACACGACGCTCCTCCTGTTAAAACATGGCAGTAAAAGTATTCGTAATGGAATGCAACCGTAAAAACGACACACGCCACTCCTCCTGAGAAATACTGCACAGGTTTGGAGTAGGAATGTCTCTTGGACAACTGAACTAACAGGTTGTTTCGTCTCTTAAAGCTGCGCAACAGGTTTAGCTCTGACCTGGCGGTTTTGTTTTCTGTGTTGTTTTGCAGATTTCTGTATAAATGCTTGTTCCACACATCAGTAGTGTAACAGATTCCCAGTGTAGAGATGGTAAACTGGTGTTATATGATGATATTGTCTTGATCTGGTAATAACTCTAGCTGCTGTATTTTGCACTATAACTGTAGTTTGTTGATTGATAATGATCAGGATAATCTAGTAATGCATTACAGTAATCCAGTCATGAACGCTTTATGAGCTTTTCTGCATCAGAAACATGTTCTGTATTTTGGTGTTTCTGAATAACGCTGAAGGATCAGCCAGATCTTTAACTGTACATGATGAAGAAACACACACTGATGCAGATTGTTTACAAGAGATTCTGTGGACAGGATTATGGCCAATCAATAATATCATCTTATTTATGATTATTCAGAAGAGCAGAGAAAATCTCTTAAGCCTACATTTAATCAGCAGTTTATTCCAGAATCCTCTCCTTCAGTCTTTAATTCTGGTTTGAGCAATAGTTCATAGATCACACACACTTTAACATCTACATTCCAGCCTGTTCTCATACCCAAGGCGTCACTTTTTGTCTCTGAGTTTATCAGCTGACCAAACATGATGAAGTTACATGATAGAAACACAAGTAGATGAACAGTGAAACAGATCGTGTGTGTGTGTGTGTGTGTGTGTATTAAAGCTGAACTTCTGATCTGATGAAATTGCAAACTATCTTCAGTAAAACTTTTCTTTAATTTATTATAGTTCTGACTCTATGTTATAGGATATGTTAAAATATGATCTATGTATGTTGTGCATGCTATCTTTAACTCTAGTGCTATAGTGCTGTAGTGCTAGCTCTCTGAATGATGAGTTAACATCTTGAACCACTGATAGCTGTGAATTAGAGGAATGTTGATGCTGTAAACCTGTTGGAAAGTTATGAAAGCCAAGAATGTTTCAGACATCATTTATCATCACAAGCTGACGGTTGTGTGACACACATGACCTAACATCAGATTATTTTCATTGTGACTGAATGTGAAAGCATCTGCCGTGTTTAACTGTAGTATTTACTCTGAGTGTTAAACTGAGTGTTTTGTTGGATTGAAAGTTTTACATCTTCTACACTTTACAATAAAGTCTCATTTAATTACATTTGTTCACTACATTAGTTAACATGAACTAACAAGTTACTTCTACATCATTTATTAATATTAGTAAATGCTAATTTCAACATTTACTAATACATTTAATTTTTTTTACATATTTAAACATATTTAATGTTAACGCACAATGAACAATTGCAAAGCCAAAACCACACAATGTTTACAAAGTGAAAGGCTTTGAGGATTTAAGTCTAGTTTGAGGTCGTATGTTTTATCGTGTCTTTTAGATCGAATTAGAGGGAATTACTGTATGTAATGTTGGGTGTGTGGCTGTATGTAATTGCTTTTGTTGTATTAATTATGCTAATTAACTACTAAAACTCTAATGACTGCTAGTTGACATGTAGATGCAAAGTTACTTATAATTAGTATAATGTCTGGACAATACATATGAAGTGTTACTCAGCAGAGTTTGGTTTGTTCCTGTCGGTTGCGGCGACACCTTTGTATGTTTTTCAGTTTCTGTCATTCAGTCGTGGCCTATAGTGGTTGAGTTGTGGTCTAAGAGTGAGAGAGTCTGACTCATAACACGAGCACAAACTCAGAGTATGTGGAACATATTGTAATCTGACAAACGCTCTGCCAAACATCCCCTGTGTGTGTGTTCCACTGCCCACAAAAGACTCTTCAACACATCTGTTATGCTTCACTGAAGAGAGAAAATCACACAGGTTTTGAACATGAGGGCGAGTATGAGGACAGAATGATCATTTATGGGTCAAATATCCCTTTACAAACAGAGAAAGACAACCGTTTATATTTATTTATTTCAATACTTTTAAGCACTAGTGCCTGCTTTCAGTTCAGTTACTGCCAACACCATATCAGAGATTACAGAATAATATAGAGGAGAGGTTTTATGTGATTTCTATCAAAATTTAAAATACAGTATCATATTTTTTGTGATATCTGTTGGGTAACAACACAAAGCACACTAAAAGTATACACACACACACACACACAATATATATATATATTTACAATGAAATGTAACATTAATATTTGGACAAAATGATTGTTTTATATTTTTAAGGTTAAAGTTCAGGTTTACTCTATTGTCCCAGAGGGAAATTTGTCTTGGGCTCAAAATACTCACATACTGTAAATACAATCATAAATCATTACAACACCACATTTAAAAAAATAAAAAATCATTGCACAGTAAAAAACTAAAATAAACCATCTCCATCTCATACACATAACTCATAAAATACAAAAATCATGTTTCATTTTTGCTGTTTTGTTTCGTAATTGTTTTTCTGTTTAAACTTCACTGAAAAGCCATTAAATAGCCCGTAATACATATTAAACACAAATATGTTGAGAAAGATGTTTTTTAGATATCATTCATCAATCAATATCAATAAACATGAGGCTCATAGTGTGACAACATGCCCCGCAACAGGGGATAAAGTTACCCGTACCTCTGCCCTTAACTTAGCTCAGGAACAGCTGCTAAATCAGAGACTCAGGCTTTCCCACTACCATTCCAGTCAGAGACCAGTTTAATTAGAGAGCAGTTTAATTATCTGATTAGAGTTTTTTCTTCATTATCTGGCATTTCTCAGTGGAACTGCAGTCTCTTCTGGATCAGATTGAGTGATCTTCTGTGTTGGTCTCAGCTCGGCTCTTCATGATAGACATTGTAAAGATGAATAGACTTCCAGTGCTGAGCTTTTTATCTTCAGCTTCACCTCTGGCTCCCTCTACTGTTACTGTAAAGAGCTTCATACAGCAGCAACTAAACTCTCATGGCATTATAAATAGCGTATAATTCATCTCAAATCTATGCACCGGTTAAACCTCATTCTATATCAAAATTTTAATTTATTTTATTGTCATATTTATTTTATTTTATTTATTTTCATTTAGTCTCATGGTTTTGGGCGGATCTTGGGCTTTGTTGTAAATAGTTATACACATAAAATGTTTAATAAATAAAGAATCACAATAATAATAATAATAATAAATAAAGAGGTTAAAATTTTTCCCCCTAGACAATAATTGAAAATGTTCAATACATATTTGTAGTCAAGACTGTAATATTTGAGTCATAAACTGACTTCATTGGGATATTCACTGCAGTAAAAGAGTCTAGCCCTAGTCTTCAGGATATGGAAAATAGTGAGATTAACCATTTTAAAATATGAAATATACTTTATTGTCCCTGATGGGAAATGTGTAATGGACTCAATAGCCAGCATTTCGACAGAACCTGAAACATTAAAAATTACACCGAATATTCATACACTGATGTGATAATCATTTTCAGTTCAAACAATATACAGTATCTGTGATTTAGATTTTACAGAAAGATTCCCATACTAAGTGGACAAGCCATATCTAATAACACTTTCTAGAGGAGAGTGACACAACCAAACGCTTTTAGACATTCTCAGTTTGTGTAAATCTACTTGTGTAATCTATTTCCCCATATTAATTTAACACATGTCTAGTACAATAATGTGGTGTTGTTTAATTAATATAGGCTACTTTAATCTTGATATCGCCTGAAAGAATGGAAGTGAAATGTGAACACATGGTTCATAGACCAGATTAAAATGCTATCTGACCTAATAAAAAAATACAAGACAGACTAAACTATTTTATCAATAAAATACAATTATTAACTTTTTCATATAAAATAATGGCATTTTTTCATTTATAAACATTTTTTAATAATTAAAAATAAAATAATTAAACACAGATATCCAGCCGTTCAGAACAGTAGGCATCTAGTTGTGTTGCAGTTGTGTTTAACTCTAGTTGTGTTGCAGTTGTGTTTAACTCTAGTTGTGTTGCAGTTGTGTTTAACTCTAGTTGTGTTGTAGTTGTGTTTAACTCTAGTTGTGTTGCAGTTGTGTTTAACTCTAGTTGTGTTTAACTCTAGTTGTGTTGCAGTTGTGTTTAACTCTAGTTGTGTTGCAGTTGTGTTTAACTCTAGTTGTGTTGCAGTTGTGTTTAACTCTAGTTGTGTTGCAGTTGTGTTTAACTCTAGTTGTGTTGCAGTTGTGTTTAACTCTAGTTGTGTTGCAGTTGTGTTTAACTCTAGTTGTGTTGCAGTTGTGTTTAACTCTAGTTGTGTTGTAGTTGTGTTTAACTCTAGTTGTGTTGCAGTTGTCTTTAACTCTAGTTGTGTTGCAGTTGTGTTTAGCTCTAGTTGTGTTGCAGTTGTGTTTAACTCTAGTTGTGTTGTAGTTGTGTTTAACTCTAGTTGTGTTGCAGTTGTCTTTAACTCTAGTTGTGTTGCAGTTGTGTTTAACTCTAGTTGTGTTGCAGTTGTGTTTAACTCTAGTTGTGTTGCAGTTGTGTTTAACTCTAGTTGTGTTGCAGTTGTGTTGTGTTGCAGTTGTGTTTAACTCTAGTTGTGTTGTAGTTGTGTTTAACTCTAGTTGTGTTGCAGTTGTCTTTAACTCTAGTTGTGTTGCAGTTGTGTTTAGCTCTAGTTGTGTTGTAGTTGTGTTTAACTCTAGTTGTGTTGCAGTTGTCTTTAACTCTAGTTGTGTTGCAGTTGTGTTTAACTCTAGTTGTGTTGCAGTTGTCTTTAACTCTAGTTGTGTTGCAGTTGTGTTTAGCTCTAGTTGTGTTGCAGTTGTGTTTAACTCTAGTTGTGTTTAACTCTAGTTGTGTTGCAGTTGTGTTTAACTCTAGTTGTGTTGCAGTTGTGTTTAGCTCTAGTTGTGTTGCAGTTGTGTTTAACTCTAGTTGTGTTTAACTCTAGTTGTGTTGCAGTTGTGTTTAACTCTAGTTGTGTTGCAGTTGTGTTTAACTCTAGTTGTGTTGTAGTTGTGTTTAACTCTAGTTGTGTTGTAGTTGTGTTTAACTCTAGTTGTGTTGCAGTTGTCTTTAACTCTAGTTGTGTTGCAGTTGTGTTTAACTCTAGTTGTGTTGTAGTTGTGTTTAACTCTAGTTGTGTTGTAGTTGTGTTTAACTCTAGTTGTGTTGCAGTTGTCTTTAACTCTAGTTGTGTTGCAGTTGTGTTTAACTCTAGTTGTGTTGTAGTTGTGTTTAACTCTAGTTGTGTTGTAGTTGTGTTTAACTCTAGTTGTGTTGCAGTTGTCTTTAACTCTAGTTGTGTTGCAGTTGTGTTTAGCTCTAGTTGTGTTGCAGTTGTGTTTAACTCTAGTTGTGTTTAACTCTAGTTGTGTTGCAGTTGTGTTTAACTCTAGTTGTGTTGCAGTTGTCTTTAACTCTAGTTGTGTTTAACTCTAGTTGTGTTGCAGTTGTGTTTAACTCTAGTTGTGTTGCAGTTGTGTTTAACTCTAGTTGTGTTTAACTCTAGTTGTGTTGCAGTTGTGTTTAACTCTAGTTGTGTTGCAGTTGTGTTTAGCTCTAGTTGTGTTGCAGTTGTGTTTAACTCTAGTTGTGTTGCAGTTGTGTTTAACTCTAGTTGTGTTGCAGTTGTCTTTAACTCTAGTTGTGTTTAACTCTAGTTGTGTTGCAGTTGTGTTTAACTCTAGTTGTGTTGCAGTTGTGTTTAGCTCTAGTTGTGTTGCAGTTGTCTTTAACTCTAGTTGTGTTTAACTCTAGTTGTGTTGCAGTTGTGTTTAACTCTAGTTGTGTTGCAGTTGTGTTTAGCTCTAGTTGTGTTGCAGTTGTGTTTAACTCTAGTTGTGTTGCAGTTGTGTTTAACTCTAGTTGTGTTGCAGTTGTGTTTAACTCTAGTTGTGTTGCAGTTGTGTTTAACTCTAGTTGTGTTGCAGTTGTGTTTAGCTCTAGTTGTGTTGCAGTTGTCTTTAACTCTAGTTGTGTTTACAGTTTTTTACAATTGCTATGACAGTTTTTTCAATACATTTAACAAGTTTCCTAAACTCTTAACGCACCAACACACCTAAAACACACAATTGGCGAAACGGTTAATTTCATGCTCAAAATCACACATTGTAAACTAAACTCCAAAACAAATTTTCTAAATACAATAATACACTAACACAATACACTATGTCTAACAAAACACTGCAAACATGTTTCAAAATCAAATAATTATTCAAAACACTAACACATGTTCTCTTCCAACAGGAACATTTAGTCAATCATAACACAATGACAAAAAAAACACTAACATCAGATGGAATTACAGAAACTACATTATTTTATATGTGTCAGGTCTGCCCTTATACTGTACAATAGACATTATATTGTATTGATCATAGATTGTGTTTTGCACTGCAGTTTTTTTTTCCTTCTACATTTAGTCTCTCTACATTTTTGTTTTGTTTGTAATGTAAATGCATGCATTTTGTTGTTGTTTTTTGCAGCAGAAATTCAATACAACAAAAAGAAATGACCCTTCTTAGAGTAGCTTTATAGAAAGTATGGTTTATGAAAAAAAGAAGACAGAGACAGAATTGCTGCAGTAACGGCTTTATTTGCAACAGGACATTTCTGCAAGATAACAGAAATATGCAATCTAGCTGCCATTTACAGTATTACTGTATGTGAAAATACAAAATATACAAACAGAAAAGGCCATCTTCTAATCTGCGCGGTCTTCTACATTTGTCCACGTTCTCATCCACATCACACATGATATCTTCCCTGGCAAGGCATCTTGGGAAGAATCTTTTACAGTAACATGCCTTATCCTGGTAGTGTTCAGCTGTGATGTCTTGGTATGCAGCATCTTTTGCATACAGGAGGGACATTTGGTCCTGTGGACTATGGTCAAAAACCTTTCATCTCAAGGCTGAGAAAGCTCCTCAATGGGGTTGAGGAAAGGGAAGTAAGGGGCAAGGAAAATGGACATCATCCTCTGATAGGCGTCAAACCAGGCTGTGACTAGACGGGAATGGTGGAATGCCACATTGTCCCATATTTGCATAACTTCAATCAGCTGTTTCTCACTAGCAATGGAATAATGTGAAAATACAAAATATACGAACAGAAAAGGCACCAGAATAAAAAAAAAAAAAAAAGAGTCATCTTCTAATTATTTGCATAATTCAATCAGCTGTTTCTCAGTAAGAATAGAATAAAATACAGGGGATATATTTGTGTTTCAGTTCACAATATAAACAGCTGTTTACCTTGACTTTAGCCTGTAAGGTTAGGTTTAGAACATGGTGTTATCTGTTCTGACATACAGAGTTAAAGCATTGGTAAATTTGGCAGTAAAAATCCATTGTTTTGGTCTTGTTTGAGCTTGTGTGTAAAAGAAGTTCAAGCATTTTAAATTTGTGTTAACTGTATGCATTTTGTGTTAAAGCAACAAGAAATGTGTTAATAGTATAGCTTACACAGACGGATGTAGTGCTAACTGTGTTAAGAGTTTTGGAAACTTGTTAAATGTATTGAAAAAACTGTCATAGCAATTGTAAAAAACTGTAACTCTAGTTGTGTTGCAGTTGTGTTTAACTCTAGTTGTGTTGCAGTTGTCTTTAACTCTAGTTGTGTTTAACTCTAGTTGTGTTGCAGTTGTGTTTAACTCTAGTTGTGTTGCAGTTGTGTTTAACTCTAGTTGTGTTGCAGTTGTGTTTAGCTCTAGTTGTGTTGCAGTTGTCTTTAACTCTAGTTGTGTTTAACTCTAGTTGTGTTGCAGTTGTGTTTAACTCTAGTTGTGTTGCAGTTGTGTTTAGCTCTAGTTGTGTTGCAGTTGTGTTTAGCTCTAGTTGTGTTGCAGTTGTGTTTAACTCTAGTTGTGTTGCAGTTGTGTTTAGCTCTAGTTGTGTTGCAGTTGTCTTTAACTCTAGTTGTGTTTAACTCTAGTTGTGTTGCAGTTGTGTTTAACTCTAGTTGTGTTGCAGTTGTGTTTAGCTCTAGTTGTGTTGCAGTTGTGTTTAGCTCTAGTTGTGTTGCAGTTGTGTTTAACTCTAGTTGTGTTGCAGTTGTGTTTAACTCTAGTTGTGTTGTAGTTGTGTTTAACTCTAGTTGTGTTGTAGTTGTGTTTAACTCTAGTTGTGTTGTAGTTGTGTTTAACTCTAGTTGTGTTGTAGTTGTGTTTAACTCTAGTTGTGTTGTAGTTGTGTTTAACTCTAGTTGTGTTGCAGTTGTGTTTAGCTCTAGTTGTGTTGCAGTTGTGTTTAACTCTAGTTGTGTTGCAGTTGTGTTTAACTCTAGTTGTGTTGTAGTTGTGTTTAACTCTAGTTGTGTTGCAGTTGTGTTTAGCTCTAGTTGTGTTGCAGTTGTGTTTAACTCTAGTTGTGTTGCAGTTGTGTTTAACTCTAGTTGTGTTGTAGTTGTGTTTAACTCTAGTTGTGTTGCAGTTGTGTTTAACTCTAATTGTGTTGCAGTTGTGTTTAACTCTAGTTGTGTTGCAGTTGTCTTTAACTCTAGTTGTGTTTAACTCTAGTTGTGTTGCAGTTGTGTTTAACTCTAGTTGTGTTGCAGTTGTGTTTAACTCTAGTTGTGTTGCAGTTGTGTTTAACTCTAGTTGTGTTGCAGTTGTGTTTACTTGCATTGCAGTGCAAAATGTAGTGGGTGAGAATGAGTGTTGAGTTATGCAGAAAGAGTGCATGAGCTGGAGCGTAGGCTTACACAGAAACCACAGGAAGTTCTTTAAGGTGTTGTTTCTGTGTCTGTGGTTTTCATCTCTTGTTGTCAGCTGTAGGTTTACTGGTAAGTTCTGTGCTGTTGAAAGGCTACATTTAATGCCAGTTTTTATATATTTTTTTAACTTTTAATTAATGCGATTCTTATTTTGAGGAATGTTTTATTCTCACTGAATTTCGTAAAGCATGTGAAAGTTGTGTTTGAGATCGGCTCATGTGTGAATGGAGAGTTTTGCGAGTGAAGTGTTTCCAGTGTTAGTGAGTTCATCCTTTGGTTTAACACTTCAGTGCAGGATATGTATATTCCCCCATTTAAAGTATTTTTTTAAACTATATAGTCTACATTTAAAAATGCAACTTTTTCTACGTACTCTATGAAAACCCAATTCAATTTCTTACTAGTTCTGTCAAAACACTAGCGCTAGTTTTCTATCCAGCATGAACATATAGTCATAGCACTGGTTAGTATTTTAACAGTCATTGCGCTATGACTAAATGTTCATGTTGGACAGAAAACCAGGTGGCATTACAAAAACTGCATTACTTGTGTAACGACTGAGACAAATCAGACACAAGTATTTGTTATATTTAAATATAATATTGAAAACTCACTCTGGGATCTGTGGTCCCATCCCCCCCCCCCCCATGTTTCGGTTCTTTGGCATTCAATAGAACATCTGAAACAAAATCATAAAACATAGTGTTTCGATGCAAAGCAGGAAGCAGGATCCAAGTGCAGCAGTGTTTTTATTAAATAAACTAGAACTTTGACATAGACTCAGACTTCAGAACAGAACAAAGAACATGCAACCTAACAACATCAATAACTCACAATGACTGAGCTAAAACACAGGGCTTAAATACACAGACAACCAAGCTAAACAAGATAACAAGGGGGCGTGGTAAATAAGAAACTCCTGGGAAGACTAATCTACATAACGGGAGACAGCTAAACATGCAAAGACAGGGGAACACATGACAGACAAGAACAAGACACAAAACCCACACCATGACACATAGTGTTTCATCAGCAGTGGTTTTGCTCTCGAGGAGTTCAACATGTCTGATCTTGTTCAGAAGCACCAGCACTATTATCAGTCAGAACTGATCTCTGATTATTAAAAGATTCATTGATGAAAACATTTTTTTTCCACTTTTCCACTTTGGTCATAGAAAAACACAAAATACAATAAGAAAATATACAAACTGTTTCAGCAAACACATATTCATATTTATTTGTACATGAAGTGTAACCAATGTTATTCTTTCGTTCAGTTGTACAGATTCATTACGGTGAAATACTTTCTGAAGTCATTCTAAAACAATATTTCATTCCAGTTGTGTATTTTCTCAAACTTATTCTACATTGTGTTCTACTATTAAATTATTATCAGTGTTAAATCATACAGTTGTGTAAAGCTTCATTACAGACGTTAATTCAAAACATGTATAATATGAAAAAACACTGAATTTTCTGCTGTTAGACAAATATTCACACAACTAAAGAGAAAACAGCTTCTGTCTATATCACGTGTCACAAGAACTCTGAAATCCGTGAAACACGAATCTATTTAAACCAAACTTTCCTACGCTGTGTATATGCAACAAACAATGTGCTGAGTTAACCTGTACTTTCTTAAACTTTCTCAATCTGAAACTTTCTTAAACAGACGATGGAAACCACAACACAGGTCGCAGGTTTGATTCGCTTTGACATTCCATTCCCTGTTTATTTGGTGTCCAAGAAGATTATAATAGTTGAAACCTCCTAAGCTCATCTCTTTAATTTTGTGCTGGATGTTGAAGTGTTAAAAAAAGTGTTCATAAAAAAACAAACAAACAAAACCTTAAAAGAAACATAAAACCATAATTTTCTTATTAAAAATATTGTATAATTACATGTTGAAGCATACTCACAGTTTGAAAATGACTTGTACAATATTTTTTATTTTATTGTAGTATGAAGCTTTGTCTGGATCACAGTTTTGTGTTCTGACCTCACAGAGATTACATCAAGATTAGATTTCATTAAGCCTTGCCTATTTAAATACTGAAGTGCAAGTAGACTGAAATATACCCGCGTCTGTGCAAATATTTTCATTTTGCTGTTAGGAGTGAATCCGCTAAACTTGAACATGATGGAGAATATTTATCAGGTTAGATGAATCACACTGATGCTTTCTGAAAGGAGAAACACAGAAATATAACACAAAGATCAATATAACATCAGATTTCTGCTTCAGTTTCTCTGTATATGATGTGTGTGTCTCACCTTTTCTGTCTCTAAAACATCACACTGAATCGGTGAATCATGAGAAACTGTGAATGAAGAACACACACATCAGATTATAGCAATTCCTGCTCAAACTGCGACAATTATTAAATCAGGGTGGGTGGAAATGTGTGTGTGTGTGTGTGTGTGTGTGTGTGTGTGTGTGGTGTGGTGTGGGGGGGGGGCTGGTGTGTCTATAGTGCCAGGGCTGGATTGTTGCCCCTGCCAGTCGCTGTTCTAGCCAGAGCAAGTAGATGTTGCAGTGGAGTTAAAAGTCAAAGGTAAAGTAGGCTAATGTCAAATTTACATAATTGTGGTTGTGATTTATTTCTGTTATAGGTGTCTTCAGCTATTTTTATGTTTGAATTTACATTGTGAAAAACAAGGTTGTGTTCCATATCGTGGTGTTCAGCAATTTTAACACAGTATCGTCATCATATCAGTGTAGATGTAGATGGACCAAAATAAAACCATTAAAATATCAAGTAAATAAGTATTGTGATACTTGGTGCCACAGTGACACTTGTTTTGTTTCAAAAAGTATTGCTATACCACAATACTCAATATGTTGTCCCACAGTGAGCCATTTTTCCTGTTGCACCTACAGAAAATGTGAGGGTTCCCCGACCTGACTAATCCCACTTTAATCCCAAAAAAAGTTATAGTTTATAATTGATGTGACACATTCAGACACCAGAGAAGATGAAACACTGTTGATGATGAGATATGACAGTTTGATATTAAACATCATAAATACTCACAGTTTGGTGTGTTACCATTAATGCTGTTTCGTCTGACTAGACTCGGTGTCTTTCTCTGTTTTGGTTCATTAGATTGTAACATTTTGTCCTTTTGGTTCCCCATTCTTCTCTCTCTCTCTTGTCCACATGTTTCATTATTCTGTTGTTTGTGAAGCTCCATTCATGTTCTCCCATTTCTCATATATTCTGACTTTGGTAATATCTGTTCAAGAGAATACAGTAGTTCAGTTCATAGTGAAGTTTGACATCAGTTAATGATTGTTGAGCAACACAGGTTTACATTTCAGTTTCACTATAATAGAGACATTAATGTCTGGATATCTGTCTATGGAAAAATCAGTAAGACTTTATTTTACAGTGTCCTTGTTACATATATGATATATACCTACAATAGTAATAACAGTAAGTTGTGCATAATTACATGCAACTAACCCTCAACCAAACCCTAACCCTATAGTAGGTATAGATGTAGTTGCTTAATATTACACAGCACTTAAAAAGATCTAAAGCTACAGATTGGTGTCTCTTGGTGAATTTAAAGGCATCATAAAGACAGTGGTAATGAAGGCTTGTGATGGTTTTTGTTGAGCGGATACTCTGTTCTAATATAGTATTATTATTAATAATAATGTTGTCTTCCTGTAAGGCTGCTATCTCTCTCTTGTAAAATATTACTATATTACTTCCTGGTAAAATAAAGGTAAATAAAACAATAAATATATAATAACACTGTAACACTGACACCTTAAAATATAGAGTAACCGAAAAATCTCTTTACAAAACAATTAAAGATAAAGTGTTTTAATCACCTTGTGATGAGCAGAAGAGAGGAGAGATCCAGTGCAGATCTGAGAGATCAGAAAGCTCAAGATCAGCTTTTATAGTGTGAAGGTTAAACTCCTCATCTGGCTTCTGCTATAGACTGATCAGTTTTATAATTATACACACAGTCAGTGAAACCACAAACACTTCACCTCAATACTTCCTGTTAACAGATTTGACTTCACAGAATCTCACAGTGAAATGAACTTCCCCCCTCCTGATATCATTGCAGGCGTGGCAGTGATCAGTGGTTCATGTAGATCAGTGTTACTCATTGCGCGGCTCGCCAAGCTTTAATTTGTGGCTCGCATGGCGGTAAATATAATACGTTGATATGATAATGCATTCACTAGAGATATTTCATAAAACCATTAATAACAAGTAGGGCTTTAACATAACCCTTTAAAAACTAAAAGTGTCAGCTCTATTACAAATAATTTCGATCGAATTGAAAGGGGTGGTTTATCGAGAGAACGTGAAAAAACGGGATCGACTGAAAACCGAAACTGAAAGGACGACGTATATGACACGCCGAACGAGCTGTTCTCCTGATGAACAAAGTGTCACATAAATGAGTGTCCTGTCATTCTATAATTCTCCTTTCACTCAGCATCTGTGAAGTGAAGCAGGACAACGGCTCACCAGTCCTTGTTTCAGATTATCATACAGACGACTGGTTTTGGGCATTTTTACTGCGTGATAAATACAAACAGCACGGCACAATGGTTCATATTCCGATTTGAATCTTTCGACTTATAAACACGCACGTTCATGTAAACTAAAATACATTCAGATTCATCAATCGGAATGAATTCAGTCCGACTGAAACAAAATTTGTTCTGGTCACAGGCCTCCTCCGTGGCTTGGATGAGGGGTACCTCAGCCTGGAGACGGAGATCATACACCTTCCACCGCCATGCCTAGAAAAACACTTCTATAGGGTTGAGGAATGGAGAGTATGGTGGAAGATACAGGACGGTGAAATGTGGATGTTGCTGAAACCAGTTCTGAACCAGAGCAGAGCAGTGGAAAGACACATTGTCCCAGACAACAATGTATTGCATATGATGGATTTGATTTGCTGCTGTTATGTTGTGCACTTGGTCCAAGACTGTAAGTATGAGTGCTGTGTTGTAAGGGCCCATATGGGCATGGCGGTGGAGGACCCCATTCTGTGTAATGGCTGCACAGAGTGTTATATTACCCTGGGACATTGACTATAGCCCTGTGGCCAGTGATGTTTCTTCCCCTCCTTCGTCTTCTCGTCAGGTGGAACCCAGCCTCCTCTACGTTAATGAACTCATGCTGGATCTCCTCTCCATCCATTCATAAAACTCTCTGAAGAACAGTGTCAGGCAAAATTGTGTAGTTCAGTCTAGATCTAGTATACATATTACAGTACAGTAAAAGATTATGAGACAGTATGCAAGATCACACTGCTAAAGTGAACACATGCCTCTGCATAATCATGCTGCAGTCGTTTCACCCTTTCAGAATTGCGCTCGAAAGGCACTCGATAAATTTGCTTCATTTGAATATGTTTTTTTTTAGGAAGCGTGCCAGTGTTGATGTTAGGCCTGATGGATATCGTTGAAACTGGTGTGGTTATTGACAATGTTAGCTTGGAGCTGATTGATTGTTATAGCATTGTTGGCCAAAACCATGTTTACTATCTCCCTCTCTTGCTGTTCTGTGAACATAGGAGGCCTTCCCCCTTGTCGTTCCTGACCCTCAATCCTATGTAGAAAAACAACAGTATACAATAGTACAGTAATTTCACAGGAAAAGGTAACAGAAGTGCTGATAATGCATAGAATACAGTACTGTAAGCAGTTACTGAAACCGTGCAGATGTTTTTGATATGATGATATTTTTACAATACCTATTTTCCAGTCGAAATGTTCTTATCACACTTGCCACTGTGTATCGGCTTAGATTTGGCTGTACTCGCAGTCCAGCCTCCCTCAGCCTCAGGCCGTAATTGACAACGTGGTCAACCAGTGTTGCGCGGATCTCATTTGTCAGATTCGGTCCTCTTTGACCACCTTCTTGTCTTCCTCTTCCTCTTCCTCTTCCTTTTCCTCTACCTCCAGCATGGCCTCCATCTCTTCCTCTTCCTCTGTTGATTCCTCCTCTGTTGATTCCTCTTCCTCCCCTTCCTCCTCCTCCTCCTCGTCGTCTTACTCTTTCTCTGACTCTTTCCATTGTGCTTGAAGACCGATGAACTCACCTGCTGCTTTTTATAGTGCTTATACACCTGATTGGTGTGTCTACAATTAAGCAAACAAGTGTTTGCCCACCTGACGACGGTGTTGAACCCATTGGTTGGACGGTGCGGTAATTTGACAGTCAGTGCTTTGGTATTGCAAGGAAGTGACTTCATGATAGATTTTTGTGTGTAATGTATGTTAAGTGTGTTTAATGTTTTGTAAATCGCTGTGTGTAGAGTTCTGCAACAAGTGTGAGGTTAACAATGTGCTTATAGTTATGCAAATATGGGCTGATGTTTTGCTTCTTGAGTGTAAGTTTTTGCTGTGTACTACTTTTAATTTTAGTGTGTAAGCAATCCAAAAAAACTGTATTATCAGGACTCACACATAAACTCACATTTCTATATTTGTCATTTGTCATCATCATTGATTATTGTGAATATTGTAGAGTTAATCGGGACGGGACAGTTTGATCTTCGGCTGACAAATCAGAGGAAAGGGGCGTTTCATTCCCGCCCACGTGTAGAAATCGAATTTTCCAGCTGTTTATTAATTTTGCTACCTCAGAACGAAAAACGAAAAATCAAGCTGAATTCTTGTTTTTCGTTTTTTTGGAAAAATGAAAAATCGAAAAAGGAACTGTTTTCTCATTTTTCTACTTTCAATATTAAATCAAAAAACGATTGAACGAATGATACACGGATTTATTTCATTTGACTGATCCTATCTTTACCCGGAAGTAAATTACACCGCTGTGCGAAGTGATAGATGGCCTATATGTCGGACGTGTAACTTATTTATGTCCGACACGGTCAGACATGTATTTATCATTGAGTCCAGAGAAAATTTAAGGTTTTGATATTAAGATAATCTACTTCTTTTTCAAAATATAATGCAGACACAGTGGCGCTCGGGCCTTTTAAATATCAGGGTAGATCAGCGCTGTACCAAAGCCCTGGAGCCCTGGAAAGATAGTGGTACCAGCAGGGTCTGATCTCAGAAAGGAGGGTTATCTCAACAGATGCTTCCAACTCAGGTTGGGGAGCCCTGTGCTAGGGCAGGCCCGTATCCGGCCTCTGGTCGAGCTCGGAGCAACGCCTTCATATCAGCATTCATATCAACATATCGAGGTTTTTCTAGCCCTAAAAACCTTCCTTCCATACCTGGTGGGACACCACGTCTTGGTCCGCACGGAAAACATGTCAGTGGCGTCTTACATAAATCACCAGGGCGGCCTCAGGTCCCCAAACCTGTTAGCCATAGCCTCACAGCTACTGCTATGGGCTCAAACCAACTTGCGCTCACTCAAGGCAGCTCACGTGCCAGGCACGATGAACGTGGGAGCAGACATGCTTTCTCGGGGCAACGTTTCCCCAGAGAAATGGTCTCTCCATCCCCAGACGGTTCTCCTGTTATGGGAGGTAGGGCTGTCCCCGACTATGGATTTTCATAGTCGAATCAGAATCGTCATGTCTGGCCAATGGTCGACTAATAGTCGAATCTTGTGTATGGGGGCGGGACTTTTGCGATGTACAGTAAATCACACAAAGATATAGAAGAAAATGTATAAAAACATTTTGGATCAATAAAACTAAGAAATAACATAAATAAATAACTCCAGAAAGGCCACACTGCAGGCAGGATTTGCATTTCACATGCAAATCAAATTAAATCGGATAAATTACCTGTGCGAGCAGGCCAGCCTACAGCACAACATCGATGCACAGAAAAAATTAACAATTAATTTACTAAATTTAATTAGAACAGAATATACCTTTCTAATAAATAAAAATACAAAACGAAATAAATCAGAATCAAGTCACAAGATGAGGAGCAAATGTGTGCAAAATGCCTAAAGTGGAGGGGAACATATTCAAAACACAAGCCACAAATAGTTAGATTAGATAACCCTGACAGATTAATAAATAAAATAAAAATAAAGAAATTATTAAAATAACGATAGTAGCCAGAATTTTCAACTTTGTCTTTTTAACTGCAGAAACAACAATAAATGCTAAACTGGAGAGGCAGTCTTTTTAGCTAAAAATGTTCACACTCACAGCATCCAAAAATCAAATTAGAACCGGCTGACAAGTTTTGAAATCACTTGTACCCTACCTGATCGAGAGAACAAATCCAGTCTTTCACTCTGTGTCCGTTGGAGTCTTTTCAAATTGTGCGCGCGGATAAAATACATTCTAAGGTGAAACCCAGTCTATGCGTGAAACGTGTTAACGATGGCCGGGAGAAATGCGATCATGGTTTTCCTGATGCTAAATCCAGCCTTGGAGAATATTCTTTCTGATGGTGTACATCCACATTTTAGATTTTCTTATCCCAGACATTGTTAAAGTCCCTGTAAAGTCAAAATTAAGTATGTGTTCTGAGTTTGTCACACCACAGAAAAATGTGTTATTAGCCACCCAGACAAATTTTAATGATAAAAAAAGCCGGCAAGTACATAAAATAAGCGATCAAAATCTTGAAAAAATGAGCAGTAGTCTCTGCTCTCAAACGCTGGGGGCGTGTCCGCTGGCTGCGCTGAAACCACGCCCACTCGCGGGAAAGCTCGCTGCCGTCGACTCACAACAACACTAAACTGTCACCGCTACAGCCGGAAAGGATGCTCCTAGCAGCTTAATTTGTTTTACAAAGCCATACATGTTCGAGCCTGGACTACCTACTATAATTATAACATAAGCACACAAGGCAACTTACACTCATTGGTGGGCACGCACTGCCGACGATGGCACCAGTTGTCGGCACGACGGGAGGATGAAGGCCGAGGCGGGAGATAGTCGGTTCGGCCACATTCACCAGTAACAGCGGATTATCAGTGAATGAATCCCAGTTGTCTCGGACGAAAGTTTATAAAACTATCCCATGTAAAATGATCACTACAGAGGCGGGTTTTGGCGGTGATCCTCAGCTCTCCATCAAGGTGGCTCTTCACAAAATGAATCCACCTCTTGTTGATATGATAGTTTTTCGGAAATTTAAATAAGGACACCGATCTGTTTTGTACGTGATCGCATCCAGGTAATACGCATTTTCCGTGACGAAGGCATAGTTAGCTAGCAAACTGTAGGATGTAGTAAATAATAGTACTGACAGTAACTCGCGATTGAGTTGCAAACTGATGTGAATGGGCTCCAGTGCGTCATCAAGTAGGGGCGTGTCCAATAGCTCAGGGGGCCTCAGTGCGTCATCGAGCCCCCGTTTTAGCCCCGCCCAAAAAATCCGGAACACAGCAACGGTGAAAAACTGTTTAACGGTCTAACTCCACAATTCAGTACTTCACAGTGCACAGTCTTTGTAATATGATTTAGCAATACATTTCTAACATTTATAATGTGTTTAGAACTTTTTTTTAGAATTGCCTTTACAGGGACTTTAAAGATTTAAATCCTTGCCGCGAAGACGCTCCTCTGTCGGTCACGGATTGAAAGTGAAACTTAAATCTGTCACGGGGTGTTTGGATTTATTCACGCACCTTAAAAAAATATTTTTTAAATACTTATTTCTTTCTTTGCACATTTGTATATACAGCATTATCATAATAGGCTGAATATTAACGTATTGACATAAAAGCTAGTTCTATGTGAAATCAGACATTGAGCGCCCTCATATAGCCAAAGTGGCATGATCCTCCTTTCATAACACCTCTGCGAAGATTCGACCGTGAGATCGGTAGTCGAATCAGGCTCCTCCTATCGAAGCATCGAATCTTCGACTATTCGGGGTCACCCCTAATGGGAGGTCTACGACAGAGCAGAGGTAGACCTCTTTGCCTCAGAGACAACTGTCACTGCCCAATCTTTTTCTCAAAGAGCAGGGATGCGCTGGCCCACGAATGGCCCAGCCTCACCCTCTGTGCGTTCCCTCCAGTCTCTATGATTCCTCAGGACATCAAACGGATCAGGTCATCGAACGGTTTAGCTCGGAACCTCGACCCAAATACGTGCGAAGTACCATTGGTCCTCTCCTTCCTGAAAAAAAGGACGCTTTACAAAGTTGACTAATGTAAGCGTTGAACGTCAGTGCAGGGTCAAGAATAATACCCAAGTTTTTGACAGTGGCAGATGGAATTATTGCTGTAGCTTCGAGGTCAAGTCTGGGAATGTTGCTTAAATTTTTTGTTAGAGATGGAGGGCCAGTGATTAATATTTCTGTTTTAGTCAGATTCAGACTGAGAAAATTGGAGTTGAGCCAGGCCTTTAGTTCATTAATACATGATGATAGTGATGTGGTCTGGTGAATAGAATCCTGTCGGCAAGCAGTATATATCTGGTGGTTTATGGTGAGTTTTCTCCCTATTTATACTCTTCTGACATGTCGCTCAAGTTGGCAGGGCATCAAGCGCTCCTATTGGACCACGCGCGCCCGGGCACTCACCATAGGTTTGTGCAGTTGCCGCTGCACAGTCAATCAGCCCGTTTCGCGGGCTATTATGCTCTTGCTGTGCAGCTGCAATGCGTTTTAAAATAAAGGCTTCAATATTCTCGAGAAAAGGAGTTTTCCCACAGCGTTTGCAATGCAGTACTCGTTCCCTTATCTCTAACGAAGGGAAATGTCTCCGTTTTTCAAAATAACCATGTATGTGTAAACGGGGCAATTAGCCGTCAAAGCATGCCCGGTTTTGATAAAAATAGCATCTACTTTATTTAAATTTAGGCCCCGTTTACATGTACATGGTTATTTTGAAAAACGGAGATAATTCCCTTCGGTTGTGCCCCTCGGAGAGCGGGTTCAGCAAAAAATCGACAGCTGGCAGCAGGAAGTAGCCGCTAATAACCAGAAGTCGGAGGTGGATGCAGCTGTGCTTATTTATATAAAATACCTATATTAGTAAATATTTTATATTATTTTATTATTTTTTTAAATTAAATATAAATTATTATTAATTACCAGAACCACATCCTCTTCTACCACTGTTTGAAGAATTCATCTTCCAGAATACGTTTTAATACGTTTTGTGAGTTTATTTTTAGTCCATCTCCTACCCTGAAGTCCGTTTTGCAGAGATGGACTAAAAATAAACTCACAAAACGTATTAAAACATATTCTAGAAGATGAATTCTTCAAACAGTGGTAGAAGAGGATGTGGTTCTGGTCCTTCAAGAGTCACTCTCAATCTGTCTGTATAAAGCCTATAAAAAAACAGTCTTCATGTATTTTACTACTCTTCAGTTTGTGATTCTTATTAAGAGAGGGTCGTTTTTTAGGATTCTTTGCCTACCCCAAGTCTCTGAGACCCTGACACCTTGCTCTTCTGGAGACTCCAGGTAGGCTGCAGTTCTGGAAAATGGTGGCGCTGAAGACTAAAGGGTTCCTGATGGTTTCACACTTAATTCTTCACCTTAATTCTTCATTCTTTTGCAGTTAACATGTGTTTTTTCTTCTCCACCTGTTTTTGTCTGACCCAATGAGCATTTCACTGTCCAGTGGTCATGCCTTAACTGCAATCTCTAGTATTGCATTAGTATTGCATTCTTCTCATGGGGATTTAATCATTTTTGACTTTTCAGTCTTTGTTAAATCTCTTTTTTGGCTTATTTTATCTGTAAAAGAAAACTTGCCTAACAATTCTGCACACCTGAAAATAAAAAGACATTTTTCATTTCCAGCCTTCATGAACAATTATATATCACTTATAAATGATTAAATACAAAATTAATAGTAATTATTAAGATTAATATGGTTTGGAATTGGCAAAATGTTCCTGGAAATAAAATATGATCAGAAAATCAACGTGCCTAATAATTCTGCACACACTGTAATAACCTCTAATACCGCATTGGGGGAAAAACTACTAGTCATATATTTCAAACCTTAGCTAAGCAAAATTATCTTGCATACTCTATGTACTCTAATGTACTTAACGTATCAAGAGTAAAAGTAAAGGAATTCTGCAGGAAAATAACCTCGTCAGGGTTTTTATGATGGTTCTGCTTTTATTTTATGCCTACTGCATATGTTGCATTTTACTTCCGAATATTTTCAAGGTTGATACATTTAAACTATATACTTTTGTGTAGTTTATTGTAAAACTGCATCATATTGTAAAATAACCTAATTTTAGTGTTGCTGTCCTGTGTGGGAAAATCACTTCGAGAATTAACGATGTAGTTCCTTACATACCACCACTGGTTATTTAGAAAATTAAAGTAACAAAATGTAGACCTATTGTCACAATATTAACAAATTGTTGCTATACAGCTCCGTCCAATTTCAAAGGGCGCATCTGAAGCGCTCGGACCGGTCTAGCCTACGGAGGATTGCTCTTGTTGCCTAGCAACAGTGACTGACAGCTGCCGATGACGAGCGGGAGTAACATGCGCACTGGACTTTTTATATTCAGCTGAGTTTTATATTCAAATAGGGTTGAAAACCTGTGTAAATATATTTACCAAGGTCAATTTATGTACATAATAAAAAATAATACACTAGCCTACAAAATCGCATCAAGGTAAGATATAAATGAACATTTTAATCTTCGGCTATCCGAAGATTCTAAGCCGAAAGTAGGCTACATGACCTCAAACATCCTTAATACCATGTCCTCCAGTAAAATATAAAACATAAAAATGACAATAGCCAATTCGGGCTCCATAGCTGTTTACTCAATTATATCAAATGAATTGTCAGGATGGCAGGATACTCTCGCACCGTTGCTTGGCACCTGGAGCGGTAATCGGGAACACCTGGCTGCACAATTAGGAAATCCTACGAAGGCTACATGGTGCATCGTTCGGAGGATGCATAGGCTGCATCGTTTGAAGTCCGCAGCCTTCTAAGGATGCAGTCTTCACATTGGGACACAGCTATAATGAGCATTTGACAGAAATAGCGGCCATCTTGAAAAAATGGCCACCATGTTGAATTTTTGGATGGCCAATGCCTTTTTCCAAAAAAATTGACCCTTAGAGAGTATCTTTGCCAAATTTCATGCTTTTATTCCAATTTGAACGATTCTCTTGAAATGTGCCATTAATCTTCTGCACTATTAGAACCTTAAAAAGAATCATATCAGCCATCTTGGTTGAGTTTACTGGAGTTCAGGTATATGAAAAGGTGAAGATTAGAACCTAAATTTGGTGGAAAACAACAGGTTTCTGATGAGTTGATTGCCTCTTTGGATAATGATATGTCATTAAACCACCAATACCTAGTGATGCTACGTCTGACACCGACGCTCCGAAGCTTGCTTCGAACTCGACCGGTCCTTGCAATGAACCACTGCTTCGGAGCTTGTATCATTACGTCACTAGTCACGTGAAAATGACTTCTGAAGCAAACACACTGGTTCAGTCCTGTAGTGAACCACCTGACGCTTTGACAGCCCAATCCAGTGTTGACAGGTTTGAAACCTGGCGGCTGTATTTCTTATAAAAGTTAAGGTAAAAAAACAACAACATAGAAACCATTACAGAAATTCTATTGGATTTAATGGTTTTCATGGGAATTTTATTGGTTGTAATGGGAATTATAGTGGTCTCTGTGGGTCCACTGATATGTGTTGGGCTGTATTGGTGGGGGCATTAAATCCTAATGCAATATGTACCAAACACACAGTTAAAAAAATAAATAAATTATGTAGTGGTTTAAATGGTAAAAGCCAATGGTTCCCATTTTAATATAAACCCATTAGAATTTCTGTGATGGTTTCCAACTTTTTTTAAGCTGGTCTGATCTTCTGTCCTTGTCTAAAGAAATAATTACACACACACAAATCATGCTTAATGTTTTATTATCAAGGTGAACACGTGAAATTCATCAGTATCTGTAAAATTCACCTACATGAGTTTCACAGCACTAACACTGTGTCAGCTTTGATCGCCTCGGTGAACACGTAATAAACGGGGCGTTACTTGCATTTTATGGTTGTCAGCTTTGTTGCATTACATTTACTTCACCAGGAGATGGTGCTGCAATTTCTATCTGAATGAAGCTTCGAGTAATGAACCATTTTCGACACAATTGTATCAGAAAGCAACAATGCTTCGAAACGCTTCATTTGGCCATCACTACCAATACCCAGAGCTGAGGAAAATAAACCCCGAGTGAAATACAACAAGCTCGGAGTTGACGACTCCTTTGACTCAAAGTGTGATTATCTGCTGTATATATAGACACCTCTTAACTCATTGATTGGGTTGATTAACTGATTGTGCTCCACAGGTGTTTAATTAGGGTTAATTATCTGAACGTGCTCCTCCCGAACTTTGTTAATAAAACATTATTTCTTAATATGCCAAATATGGTAGGGGTTGATCTTTGAGTATTATGATTGGATGGAATGGACATCGTGGTTAATGATTCTTGTGTATAAATATGAGGCTTCTTCCTAACTAAACTTGAGAGTGTTATGGTACTATACTGTCTCTGTTTAATTATTCTCTACAAATTAATCTAACTATCAGTGTTCAGGCCAGTGCTGTAGCAATGCATCACTTCTTTTCCATGATGTTTTCCCTGCTAGCCATTATTGGGCATGTGAGCACCGACCGGTCTTACAGATCTGAGCTGAAGGTGACGAATGGAATGGGTTGGGGATCGTGGGGGCCTAAGAGCATATGTCCGAGTGGAATGTACGCCATAGGGTTTAGTCTGAAGGTAAGTTGGGCATTGACTCTGTGGCTAATATGGTGGTGGATGAGCGCTTCAAAGATTCAAAACTATAGAGTTGCTGTTCATTTAATGCCAGGGAACTGCACCTGCTTAAGATTTAAGTGCCAGTATAATATTAAAGAGCATGAAGATAAATGTTACTAAGTTTTGGGTTAGTTTCTTTCAAGTGGAAGATTGTCTCAATGTTGTTTTAAGGTGGAAACAACTCAGTTGGGTGATGATACAGCGCTCAATGGGATTCGTCTTTACTGTTTCGATCGGTCCAAAGGTTCAAGCTCACATGACTACACCGTAAATGAGTCCAACGTAGCAAAGTAATGGACTCCGATTATTAACAATTATTGCATTTAAGCTATTTAAGTAAATTGAGGATTTTCTTGAATAACAATGATTTAATCAGGCAACTGTTTTCTTCAGGTGGGGTACTTGGGTATTTATCAAATGGTGTCCTTCTGGATACTTGACATCTTTCCAGCTGAGAGTTGAATCTTCCCAAGGAGACGGAGATGATACGGCCGCAAACAACATCAAGTGAGTGTGTGCTGCTATAAGTTATAACCTCTCTTACCCAGTGTAAACCTCTTACACCATATCTTACCCATCCTGGTTTTATTTTGCCATTTAAGGACTCAGTTTTCCCCCATCAATAGTTTAGGTAATGTCACACTTGCAGTGGTGCTGCTGTTCAAGATTGTGATTGCTGCAGGTGATCATGCGACTGACACAACAGCACAATATATTTTATCATAATATTGTCACATAATTTTTTTTTTCAGGTTCAAATGCAGTGGAGGTCAGGAGGTGGAGGGTGACGGCACAGAATGGGGCAACTGGGGTGACTGGAGTCCAACGTGTGAAGGAAAAGGAATCTGCGGCATACAGACCCTGGTAGAAGAGCCACAGGGAAGTGGAGACGACACCGCTCTCAATGACGTGATCATGCTCTGCTGTGATTAAGGTGATGTGATTTCAATCAAACTCAGACTGACGCAGACACTGATGCTTCAGAAAGTTCATAAACAGATCGTAAAACCTATTCATATTCGTCAAGCGGTTTAGTCCCGATTTTCAGAAGAGACTCAATCACTTTATATGATGAGCAGATTTAATTTAGGCTTTTATCTACACACAAACTTTGATCAGCAAACATAAAAAGAAGCACTTAATGTGGAAGAACAAACTTCATGTTTTTCTAAAAGCTAAAACATTATGTGTAATTGGTCCTCATTCGTCAAGCAAGCATGTTTCAGCTTCTATTTGTGCTTACTGATGTGTGTTATGTTTAAATCTGGATATGTGGTGAACCACCCCTTTAAAATAAAAATGTACAATATATATAAATAAAATATATTTTTGTCTTCTACAGTGGCAGTGAAGAGGTTCCCCAATGTGTCCAGAGGAGCTTTGGGGATTGCAGTGAATTCTAAGCTGGGGGAACTGAGACTGCTTGAAAGGAAAAAACATTATATATATATATATTTGATTTAGAATATGCTCCCTGCTTGATTGTGTTATATGTACATGTTTCAGACATCAAATAAAAATGTTCTTAAAATGTTACATGTGACTATTTTCTTAGACTGAAATATATGGAGGGCAAAATATATTTTGTGGTATATTTTGTTAAATGTTTTTAAAATATATTTTCTAAAATATACAAAATGTATTTATGTACATATATTTTGAAATGTATTTTAGCAAATATATTTTTTGGCTTTGTATTTTTTGAAATATATTTCAAAATATATTGTAGAATTTTTATTTTTTTCTTATCGTATGGGATATCTCCCACCACATGTACGTTTTTAGAGTTTTTCACTATCTCACTCTTTACTGTGCAGCTACAACTTAGTGTTTAGTAGGCTATATGACTTTGGCATTAGAGATCACTTGAATATATGGAATATACAGCTACAACTTATTGGTTGGTTCAGTTCGACTAGCTAATTTAAATAACGGTCAAGTTACAAAAAATAACATGTTAAAGTGTGTAAGCACATCAGTCTACTCATATTGTGTTAAATGCTTTAAAGTAAATACCCAAGTTGTGTAAACTTTAAACTACACATGGATGTGTAAAATAGATTTTTTTTTTATATATACACTGTTTTCGTTAATGTGCAAATTAGAGTGTTACACATAATTTGTGTAATTTTTCCACATTCCTTCTAAGAGTAAAAGTTGCAGTGAAGTAAACTGTAAAGCAGACATGTCTTATGAAGTGTGATATGATGTTGCTGTAATACTGAATATCTCCAGTAGAGAGACACACTGATCCACTGAACCTCTAAAGCTCCACTCCTCCTGTCTTCATGTGTTTGTTCAGTCAGAGCTCAGATGTGTCATCTCTCACAATATCTCAGATATCATCCTCTTCTTCTGTACAGGACTGTTGAAGAGAGTTTGTCTGAGATCATACATGGACAGTTTTAAGACTAAAGACATGCTGGACTTGAAATGTCCCAAATTTGAACAATGCACAAGTTTTCAATGACCTCTTTATGTCATTCTTAAAGTAGGCTACTGTAAGGCTCAATCCCAATTCTATTTTATACCCCTTCGCCTCCCCCTAACCCTTGCCCCTTGAAACAGAGTGTCAAGGCGTAGAGGTGAAAATATTCCCCTAAGAAATGGGACACCACTACTACACCGTTACATGTCGTTATACATCGTCGCTAGCGCCTAGGCTACTGTATTTGCATAGAGCGATCCTGATTGGCTGACGCTTCCGTTGGCGGCGCTTCACTGGCGTTACTCGCGGCAGAAGTTGAAAAATTCTCAACTTCTGCCGCGAGCAACGCCAGTGAAGCGCCGCCGACGGATCCACAATTCTTTTCGGCAACACTTGACGTCACCCATTCAAAGTCAATGGGAAGCGTTGACGCTGACGCCCTGTGTGAACACACCGTAACCCCCAATTTCCACCAACTGCGGAACGGCTGCGGATCCGCTCCGGAACGGTGGCGGAGTCAATAGGTTTCCATTAAAGTCAATGTGTGTATTTTCACTGACTGCGGAACGGCTGCGTTCCGACTCCGGCGATCCGCAGCCCTCTGGAGCATTTACGCAGAGCTTCTGTTTTTGCTGGATGGATGCCGGAGAGCTCCGCAGCACTACAGGGCAGAGTGCGCAGGACAGGAAGTCGAGCAAAAAAACAGAACAAACCAAAAACAAAATAAAAGATCCGGTTAATTTTCTAAATAAAATACACCGTGATCATGGCGGATCATATTTCCCTACACTACACCTTGAAAACGTCATAATATACCATTCCTCATAACATTTTGATTATAGAAACTATATATCGCGCGATCATACGTGAATTAGCGAGATCTCGTGGGTCCTCGTGACTTCAGCTGTCAGTCATGGACGCAGCCGTACCGCAACAAATCCGGACCTGGTGGGTATTCATTCGATTCACATGACGTCACTGTAGCTTTGCGCCGCCATCTTTGCGACCGCGGCGGTCTCAGTAATGCCTGCAATGTGCAATATGTCGTGCAGTTGGCTGCAACAACAGCCGAAAGAAGAATCCTGAACTGGTATTTTCTATAACAAAAGAAGAGAGAATCATTTATTTAAAAGACTTGAAGTCTCATGTTGGTTTGTGGTTAATTATATTTCCATTATACTCTTAGTGGCCAAATATAGACAGATATCGACAGATAATGTTTTGTCTTCATTTTATTGTTGGATCTGTTTAAATGCACTTTATCATGGTAGCCTAAGTTAGTAAGATTTGGGGTTGTTTTGAATATAACTGTCTGTCTGTCTGTCTGTCTGTCTGTTAGTTAATACCTACATAAATCTAATAAATATTTTTCTGAAGTTCATAAAGATATTGTCTTCGTCACATGCGCTTTAGATGTTATTTTGTGTAAGTAACGTTAACGTTAGCTCTGCAGACGATGCATAATCTCAGCCTTGAAATGCATATTAAAGGATTAGTTCTTCCAAAAATGATAATTCTGCCGTCATTTACTCACCTTCATGTGCAAATCCTTAAATTTACTTTCCGTGGAAGACAAAGGGACATTTTTGAATGGAGAGACTTCTTGTCGATGTAATGAAAAGTGAATGAGTAACGTTAGCCTACTGGGGGCTGTCACGCAAAAAAATAAAATAGTAAAAGACAAAAAAAATCATAAAAGTGATCTAATACGACTCGTCTGTTATATTAATATCGTTATTTATTCATATAGCTTTATGTGACAAACAAACTGCAATTTAAGTCGTTATATTATCACTGACACTGAGCTTACCTCTTGATAGCTTTTAATCGCAGCCGAATCATTCAAAAAGATTCGACTCGAAAGATTCTTTCATTTCGATATTTGTGTGTAAACCTTCTCTCTGTAATTTAACATCTGTTCTTTCGGACAGATATGGCAGTCTTTTATGATATTCGGCTGATGTCTCTGGCTGTGCTGATGGACGGATTAGATAGATTCATTCATGCCAGCCGAACAGCTGCAGATTCATAGATTCATTCATGACATCGCCTCGACTCTCATGAACGCGCGCCATGCTCTATGACTTGAGTATTTCTTTCTATATCATGAAAGGCCAATTGGGGCAAGCATGGGGCAGATAATAATGGACTAAAGAAAACTGGGGCTAAAAAATAAGGATCGGAGCCTAAAATAGAAATTTTCTCCAGGTATCTCTGTCTCTCTCTCTCATTCAAATGGGCAGTTTGGGCGGCCAACCGGGCGAGTCGGTCGCAAATATGGCGGCGTTCTATTTGTAGTGACGTAGGTGGCATAATTGAAGGACGACGGAGCACGGAGTCGACACGCAGCGGAGCCGATCCGCAGCCGTTCCGCAGTTGGTGGAATTCCGGGGTAAGTCGCGTTTACACGCGTCTGGAGGTCTTGCTGCGCGAATGAGGCGTTTAGTGCGACGCGGTGGACGTGAAGTCGACTCATTCGCGCGTCCACTTCGCTTCAAACTTTTGCTTTTTACACGCGTCATATTGTTAACGAACTTTAACGATTTTTTTTGCAACCGTTTCTTTGAAGAACATTACCGTAAACATTGAATGTGAATGATAAGATTGAATGTGACAAAAATTGAATGTGACATAAAGAAAATGATTATTGGCAGTCATGTTGCCTCTAGCCGGTGTATGCAGGTACATTTCTCATACCCCTTCGTTTGAAGTGTGGTCCCGAAAAATCTCCGTTTCAGGGGCTATCTAGCCCTTCCCCCTTCCCCCTAAGAGAGTCTGCATTCTGTTCTAGGATCAGAGAAATGAACATTCATAATAACATGTATATCATGACTTTATATGAGGATTTCTCAGATATCAACCTTTCAACTCAAACTCATTTTCATTTTCACTCTAAAGCCTCTGCTGTGTTGAGTGTGAGAGTGTGTTTAGTTGCACATCAACACAGAGACACATCTGAGAATTGTTTCACAGCTTTTATTTGAATAACAGTGTTTCTGCATCTCCGGGATGCAGTTTTAATGGAAACTGAGGAAACAGAACATTTAAACAGTTTAACGGTCATCAGAATCAGAAACCCTTTTCGTCTTCAAAACATTTATGTACATTTATAACACTATACTTGATTAAATTTGCATAATAATTACAAGAAACTAGTTAACATTGGGAGGGTATTTCTTTCTATTGACTGGCTTTATCAATCTCTATTATTATTATTATTATTATACATTTTTTCTTCTATTTCTGAAAGCTGTGAAAACACTATTGTGGAGTTTATTTTGCTATTTGAGCAAATCGGAACACAAAAACATATATTAAATGTAGTATTTACAGAAGTTTGCCCAACTATGACGACTTATGCTTCTGAGAAACCTGGAAGTGTAACAAAAAGGGTCATGGTGTGTATAATTCTGAACGGTCACACTAAATGCGTCTTTAACACGCTTTGTGTTTATTGTGCAATTTATACGCGAAAATTAGTTTTTACGTGCATATGATACGCATGTGTGGGTTTAGTAGTGGTGTGTGGGGTGAGTGTGTATTACACGCAACGTGAAAACCATAAATCATTATAGAAACCTTTTTTTAAAAAATACAGAAAACGATACTCGGTTACTCACGTAACCTCGGTTCTCTCTAGAGAGGGAACGAGTATTGCGTAAGCTTGCTCGAGATACTGAAGCCAAAAATTATCCTTAATTTCATTTTTTGTCAACGCAGTGCAGCTGCGGGCAGCTGAGCTAGAGCGGCATACTGCGCGCCAGGGACGTCGTTAGGCCTATTTTAGGGGGGCTGAAGCTACCCCAAAATGTTCCTAAGCCCCCCTAAATCAAAATAGGAACAACAATAACAATTCGATTTATCAATAACCGTATCCTCATTCATATTTAGACGGAACAAATGATATATACAGCTATAAAAAATAGCCGAAAAGTCGGAAGTTGGACTGAAGTACAAAGAGTCGTTGTGCTATAAAGATGATGCACCGCACCGTCTCGTTGCATTGGTGTGAACTGTGGCAGCTTTCAGAGCGTTGCAGACCGGAGCGCTGCAAGAAACTGGAGGATTCATCTCGTCTCGTCGTTACTCTAGTCTGAAGTTGAACTTGCTATGCACCCCTCCCCCCCTCATCACGGTAAAACACAATGAAACGTGCATCACTCTACTTTCGTTTTCAATAACGTAATTCTCTTCAGGGAAAACCAATCAAGGCAAACATCGAACATATCGAAAACAAGGACTCGACAATACCGCTTTTTTTTTTCTTTTTTGAAGGGAGAAAGTGAGAGAGAATTGTAGCCCATCCGGACAAATGCCCTGATTAAAACAATTTTTAATATAAAAATAAAAAAACTAGGGAATCACCGAAAACGTGAGGAAGATTCTGTTTTATTTCATTTATGTAAGTGGCGATTGATAGCCCTATAATGTAGGCTACTGACGGTCATAGATAGCCTATCTATGCCCACGATAACAAAGTTGCGCTGTTGAGGCTCGCGCTGTTATTTATAACATAGGCTATAGTTAAGAAACAATATATAGCCTAGGCTACACACGACCAGAGAGCTGTTTTCCTGAATGCCATCAAGATTGAAACCGAGACTGATTTCATAACAGTTCAATAAACAAACTAGATTAAAAAGTTCGTCGAGACAAACTTTAAGTTGGCTTGAGAAAGTTTGGACTGGAAAGTTTAAAGTTTAAAGTAGTTTGAAGATTAAAGTAGTTTGAAGTTTAATTTAGTTTAAAGTTTAAAGAAGTTTGAAGTTTAATTTAGTTTAAAGTTTAAAGTAGTTTGAAGTTTAATTTAGTTTGAAGTTTAAAGTAGTTTGAAGTTTAATTTAGTTTAAAGGTTAAAGTAGTTTAAAGTTTAAAGTAGTTTAAAGTTTAAAGTAGTTTTAAGTTTAAAGTAGTTGTAAGTAGTTTGAAGTTTAAAGTACTTCAACGTTTAAAGTAGTTTGAAGTTCAAAGTAGTTTAAAATTTAAATTAGTTTGAAGTTTAAAGCAGTTTAAAGTTTCAAGTAGTTTAAAGTTAAAAAAGTTGCTAGGCTGTTGCTAGGGTGTTCTGGGTCGTTGCTATGTTGTTGCTAGGCAGTTGCTAGGGTATTCTGGTTGGTTGCTAGGCGGTTGCTATGGTGTTGCTAGGGTATTCTGGGTGGTTGCTAGGCGGTTGCTATGGTGTTGCTAGGGTATTCTGGGTGGTTGCTAGGCGGTTGCTAGGGTGTTCTGGGTGGTTGCTATTGTGTTGCTAGGTGGTTTCTAGGGTGTCCTGGGTGGTTGCTATGGTGTTGCTAGGCAGTTGCTAAGGTATTCTGGGTGGTTGCTAGGCAGTTGCTAGGGTGTTCTTGGTGGTTGCTATGGTGTTGTTAGGTGGTTGCTAGGGTGTTCTGGGTGGTTGCTATGGTGTTGCTAGGCGGTTGCTAAGGTATTCTGTGTGGTTGCTAGGGTGTTGCTAATGTATTTTGGGTGGTTGTTAGGGTGTTCTGGGTGGTTGCTAGGCGGTTGCTAGGGTGTTCTGGGTGAAACTAGGATATTTTGGGTGGTTGCTAGGGTCTTTTGGGTGGTTGCTAGGCGGTTGCTAGGGTGTTTTGGGTGGTTGCTAGGGTCTTTTGGGTGGTTGCTAGGTGGTTGCTAGGGTCTTTTGGGTGGTTGCTAGGCGGTTGCTAGGGTGTTTTGGGTGGTTGCTAGGATATTTTGAGTGGTTGCTAGGGTATTTTGGGTGGTTGCTAGGGTGTTCTGGGTGGTTGCTAGGCGGTTGCTAGGGTGTTCTGGGTGGTTGCTATGGTATTCAGGGCGGTTGATATGGTGTTACTAGGTGGCTGGTAGTTGTCACAGATGGTTACTATGGAGTTTTTATAGAGTTCTTAGCATGATCTTGGCATGATTTAACACTTAACTAATTGCTATTAGCATGTAGCTATTCACTGCTAGCATGTGTAGCATGTTGGAAGTGCTGTTTGCTAGCATGAGTCAAAAGAGCCAAAACTCATCTCTATACGATGTTCTGATACAGAGATATAGGTCTTGCAAAACGGTTGCTAGGGTACTCAAGTTTGGTTGCTATGGAGTTGCTTGGGAGCTGGAAGCATTAAACTTAAGAAGTTTAAAGTGGTTTGAAGTTTAAAGTAGTTTAAAGTAGTTTGAAGTTTATGATAGATATATAAATAAGTTAGATAGATACACACAAACACACACACACACACACACACACACACACACACACTCACTCAGACTACCTCGCTCAGACACTCACTCAGACACACACACACACTCAGAGTTTATGAGTTTAGAGTTTATAAGTGTACGAGTTTTTGAGTTTAGAGTTTATAAGTTTAAATGAGTTTAGAGTTCAGAGTTTATTAATTTATGAGTTTAAGAGTTCATAAGTCTATGAATTCATGAGTTTATTAGTTAATTAGTTATTAAATTTAAGTTAATTAGTTTATAAGTGTATGAGATTAGAGTTTATTAGTTTAAATGAGTTTCATTGGCTAATATATATAGAACGGCAGTTTGGTTTAGTCTTCAAGGTGTTTAGATTTGAATTTTTGTCGGTTGGTGAGTTTGAATCTGGATTTGAATTTTTTAGAACTCCCCAATGTAAGTCAATGGGAGTTTTTCCGAGTTTTGATCGTCATTTGTAGGAAAACCGTAAGTCCGATCAGTCTGAAAAGATAAAGCAACTAACTTCAGATCAGTTTGAGTGTCTGAGCCGAGTTTGGAGTATGTAGAGTTAAAGCTCTAGGACGAGTTTGAGTCAACAGTTTTTCACAGAAGAATAATAATAATAACTAGATGCGAAAGTTCGTCGAGACAAACTTTAAGTTGGCTTGAGAAAGTTTGGACCGGAAAGTTTTTTGCTAGGCGGTTGTTAGGATGTTATGGGTGGTCGCTATGGTGTTGCTAGGCGGTTGCTAAGGTATTCTGGGTGGTTGCTAGGCGGTTGCTAGGGTATTTTGGGTGGTTGCTAGGGTGTTTTGGGTGGTTGCTAGGCGGTTGCCAGGGTCTTTTGTGTGGTTGCTAGGCGGTTGCTAGGGTGTTCTGGGTGGTTGCTAGGATATTTTGGGTGGTTGCTAGGGTCTTTTGGGTGGTTGCTAGGGTATTTTGGGTGGTTGCTAGGCGGTTGCTAGGGTGTTTTGGGTGGTTGCTAGGCGGTTTTGGGTGGTTGCTAGGCGGTTGCTAGGGTATTTTGGGTGGTTGCTAGGGTGTTCTGGGTGGTTGCTAGGCAGTTGCTAGGGTGTTATGGGTGGTTGCTATGGTGTTGCTAGGCGTTGCTAGGGTGTTTTGGGTGGTTGCTAGGCGGTTTTGGGTGGTTGCTAGGCGGTTGCTAGGGTATTTTGGGTGGTTGCTAGGGTGTTCTGGGTGGTTGCTAGGCAGTTGCTAGGGTGTTATGGGTGGTTGCTATGGTGTTGCTAGGCGTTGCTAAGGTATTCTGGGTGGTTGCTAGGTGGTGGCCAGGGTGTTCTGGGTGGTTGCTAGGCTGTTTTGGGTGGTTGCTAGGGTATTCTGGGTGGTTGCTAGGGTCTTTTGGGTGGTTGCTAGGCGGTTGCTAGGGTCTTTTGGGTGGTTGCTAGGGTCTTTTGGGTGGTTGCTACGGTGTTCTGGGTGGTTGCTAGGGTCTTTTGGGTGGTTGCTAGGCGGTTGCTAGGGTCTTTTGGGTGGTTGCTAGGGTCTTTTGGGTGGTTGCTACGGTGTTCTGGGTGGTTGCTAGGGTCTTTTGGGTGGTTGCTAGGCGGTTGCTAGGGTGTTCTGGGGGGTTGCTATGGTATTCAGGGCGGTTGATATGGTGTTACTAGGTGGTTGGTAGTTATCACAGATGGTTACTATGGAGTTTTTATAGAGTTCTTAGCATGATCTTGGCATGATTTAACACTTAACTAATCGCTATTAGCATGTAGCTATTCACTGCTAGCATATGTAGCATGTTGGAAGTGCTGTTTGCTAGCATGAGTCAAAAGAGCCAAACCTCATCTCTATACGATGTTCTGATACAGAGATATAGGTCTTGCAAAACGGTTGCTAGGGTACTCAAGTTTGGTTGCTATGGAGTTGCTTGGGAGCTGGGAGCTTTAAACTTAAGAAGTTTAAATTGGTTTGAAGTTTAAAGTAGTTTAAAGTAGTTTGAAGTTTATGATAGATATATAAATAAGTTAGATAGATACAAACAAACAAACACACACACACACACACACACACACACTCACACAGACTACCTCGCTCACACACTCACTCAGACACACACACACACACACACTCAGAGTTTATGAGTTTAGAGTTTATAAGTGTACAAGTTTTTGAGTTTAGAGTTTATAAGTTTAAATGAGTTTAGAGTTCAGAATGTATTAATTTATGAGTTTAAGAGTTCATAAGTCTATGAATTCATGAGTTTATTAGTTAATTAGTTATTAAATTTAAGTTAATTAGTTTATAAGTGTATGAGATTAGAGTTTATTAGTTTAAATGAGTTTCATTGGCTAATATATATAGAATGGCAGTTTGAATTAGTTTTCAAGGGATTTAGATTTAAATTTTTGTCGGTTGGTGAGTTTGAATTTTTTTAGAATGCCCAATGTTAAGTCAATGGGAGTTTTTCCGAGTTTTGATCGTCATTTGTAGGAAAACCGTAAGTCCGATCAGTCTGAAAAGATAAAGCAACTAACTTCAGATCAGTTTGAGTGTGTGAGCCGAGTTTGGAGTATGTAGAGTTAAAGCTCTAGGACGAGTTTGAGTCAACAGTTTTTAACAGAAGAATAATAATAATAATAATAATAATAAGTTTAAATAGGATTTCAGTAAGTTGGCTCTCTCAAGCCAACTTAACTAGATGCGAAAGTTCGTCGAGACAAACTTTAAGTTGGCTTGAGAAAGTTTGGGCCGCAAAGGTTGCTAGGGTGTTCTGGGTGGTTCCTAATGTATTTTTTAGGGTATTTTGGGCGGTTGCTAGGGTGTTCTGGGTGGTTGCTAGGTGGTTGCTAGGGTGTCCTGGGTGGTTGCTAAGGTCTTTTGGGTGGTTGCTAGGGTATTTTGGGCGGTTGCTAGGGTGTTCTAGGTGGTTGCTAGGGTATTCTGGGTGGTTGCTAGGCGGTTGCTAGGGTTTTCTGGGTGGTTGCTAGGGTCTTTTGGGTGGTTGCTAGGGTCTTTTGAGTGGTTGCTAGGCAGTTGCTAGGGTGTTTTGGGTGGTTGCTAGGATGTTTTGGGTGGTTGCTAGGGTCTTTTGGGTGGTTGCTAGGCAGTTGCTAGGGTGTTTTGGGTGGTTGCTAGGGTCTTTTGGGTGGTTGCTAGGGTCTTTTGGGTGGTTGCTAGGGTCTTTTGAGTGGTTGCTAGGCAGTTGCTAGGGTGTTTTGGGTGGTTGCTAGGGTCTTTTGGGTGGTTGCTAGGCGGTTGCTAGGGTGTTTTGGGTGGTTGCTAGGATATTTTGGGTGGTTGCTAGGGTCTTTTGGGTGGTTGCTAGGCGGTTGCTAGGGTGTTTTGGGTGGTTGCTAGGATATTTTGGGTGGTTGCTAGGGTCTTTTGGGTGGTTGCTAGGTGGTTGCTAGGGTGTTCTGGGTGGTTGCTAGGGTATTTTGGGTGGTTGCTAGGGTCTTTTGGGTGGTTGCTAGGGTATTTTGGGTGGTTGCTAGGGTGTTCTGGGTGGTTGCTAAGCGGTTGCTAGGGTGTTCTGGGTGGTTGCTAGGGTCTTTTGGGTGGTTGCTAGGCGGTTGTTAGGGTCTTTTGTGTGGTTGCTAGGCGGTTGCTAGGGTATTTTGGGTGGTTGCTAGGGTGTTCTGGGTGGTTGCTAGGCGGTTGCTAGGGTGTTCTGGGGGGTTGCTATGGTATTGAGGGCGGTTGATATGGTGTTACTAGGTGGTTGGTAGTTGTCACAGATGGTTACTATGGAGTTTTTATAGAGTTCTTAGCATGATCTTGGCATGATTCAACACTTAACTAATTGCTATTAGCATGTAGCTATTCACTGCTAGCATGTGTAGCATGTTGGAAGTGCTGTTTGCTAGCATGAGTCAAAAGAGCCAAAACTCATCTCTATACGATGTTCTGATACAGAGATATAGGTCTTGCAAAACGGTTGCTAGGGTACTCAAGTTTGGTTGCTATGGAGTTGCTTGGGAGCTGGAAGCATTAAACTTAAGAAGTTTAAAGTGGTTTGAAGTTTAAAGTAGTTTAAAGTAGTTTGAAGTTTATGATAGATATATAAATAAGTTAGATAGATACACACACACAAACACACACACACACACACACACACACACACACACACACACTCACTCAGACTACCTCGCTCACACACTCACTCAGACACACACACACACTCAGAGTTTATGAGTTTAGAGTTTATAAGTGTACGAGTTTTTGAGTTTAGAGTTTATAAGTTTAAATGAGTTTAGAGTTCAGAGTTTATTAATTTATGAGTTTAAGAGTTCATAAGTCTATGAATTCATGAGTTTATTAGTTAATTAGTTATTAAATTTAAGTTAATTAGTTTATAAGTGTATGAGATTAGAGTTTATTAGTTTAAATGAGTTTCATTGGCTAATATATATAGAACGGCAGTTTGGTTTAGTCTTCAAGGTGTTTAGATTTGAATTTTTGTCGGTTGGTGAGTTTGAATCTGGATTTGAATTTTTTAGAACTCCCCAATGTAAGTCAATGGGAGTTTTTCCGAGTTTTGATCGTCATTTGTAGGAAAACCGTAAGTCCGATCAGTCTGAAAAGATAAAGCAACTAACTTCAGATCAGTTTGAGTGTCTGAGCCGAGTTTGGAGTATGTAGAGTTAAAGCTCTAGGACGAGTTTGAGTCAACAGTTTTTCACAGAAGAATAATAATAATAACTAGATGCGAAAGTTCGTCGAGACAAACTTTAAGTTGGCTTGAGAAAGTTTGGACCGGAAAGTTTTTTGCTAGGCGGTTGTTAGGATGTTATGGGTGGTCGCTATGGTGTTGCTAGGCGGTTGCTAAGGTATTCTGGGTGGTTGCTAGGCGGTTGCTAGGGTATTTTGGGTGGTTGCTAGGGTGTTTTGGGTGGTTGCTAGGCGGTTGCCAGGGTCTTTTGTGTGGTTGCTAGGCGGTTGCTAGGGTGTTCTGGGTGGTTGCTAGGATATTTTGGGTGGTTGCTAGGGTCTTTTGGGTGGTTGCTAGGGTATTTTGGGTGGTTGCTAGGCGGTTGCTAGGGTGTTTTGGGTGGTTGCTAGGCGGTTTTGGGTGGTTGCTAGGCGGTTGCTAGGGTATTTTGGGTGGTTGCTAGGGTGTTCTGGGTGGTTGCTAGGCAGTTGCTAGGGTGTTATGGGTGGTTGCTATGGTGTTGCTAGGCGTTGCTAGGGTGTTTTGGGTGGTTGCTAGGCGGTTTTGGGTGGTTGCTAGGCGGTTGCTAGGGTATTTTGGGTGGTTGCTAGGGTGTTCTGGGTGGTTGCTAGGCAGTTGCTAGGGTGTTATGGGTGGTTGCTATGGTGTTGCTAGGCGTTGCTAAGGTATTCTGGGTGGTTGCTAGGTGGTGGCCAGGGTGTTCTGGGTGGTTGCTAGGCTGTTTTGGGTGGTTGCTAGGGTATTCTGGGTGGTTGCTAGGGTCTTTTGGGTGGTTGCTAGGCGGTTGCTAGGGTCTTTTGGGTGGTTGCTAGGGTCTTTTGGGTGGTTGCTACGGTGTTCTGGGTGGTTGCTAGGGTCTTTTGGGTGGTTGCTAGGCGGTTGCTAGGGTCTTTTGGGTGGTTGCTAGGGTCTTTTGGGTGGTTGCTACGGTGTTCTGGGTGGTTGCTAGGGTCTTTTGGGTGGTTGCTAGGCGGTTGCTAGGGTGTTCTGGGGGGTTGCTATGGTATTCAGGGCGGTTGATATGGTGTTACTAGGTGGTTGGTAGTTATCACAGATGGTTACTATGGAGTTTTTATAGAGTTCTTAGCATGATCTTGGCATGATTTAACACTTAACTAATCGCTATTAGCATGTAGCTATTCACTGCTAGCATATGTAGCATGTTGGAAGTGCTGTTTGCTAGCATGAGTCAAAAGAGCCAAACCTCATCTCTATACGATGTTCTGATACAGAGATATAGGTCTTGCAAAACGGTTGCTAGGGTACTCAAGTTTGGTTGCTATGGAGTTGCTTGGGAGCTGGGAGCTTTAAACTTAAGAAGTTTAAATTGGTTTGAAGTTTAAAGTAGTTTAAAGTAGTTTGAAGTTTATGATAGATATATAAATAAGTTAGATAGATACAAACAAACAAACACACACACACACACACACACACACACACACACACACACACACACACACTCACACAGACTACCTCGCTCACACACTCACTCAGACACACACACACACACACACTCAGAGTTTATGAGTTTAGAGTTTATAAGTGTACAAGTTTTTGAGTTTAGAGTTTATAAGTTTAAATGAGTTTAGAGTTCAGAATGTATTAATTTATGAGTTTAAGAGTTCATAAGTCTATGAATTCATGAGTTTATTAGTTAATTAGTTATTAAATTTAAGTTAATTAGTTTATAAGTGTATGAGATTAGAGTTTATTAGTTTAAATGAGTTTCATTGGCTAATATATATAGAATGGCAGTTTGAATTAGTTTTCAAGGGATTTAGATTTAAATTTTTGTCGGTTGGTGAGTTTGAATTTTTTTAGAATGCCCAATGTTAAGTCAATGGGAGTTTTTCCGAGTTTTGATCGTCATTTGTAGGAAAACCGTAAGTCCGATCAGTCTGAAAAGATAAAGCAACTAACTTCAGATCAGTTTGAGTGTGTGAGCCGAGTTTGGAGTATGTAGAGTTAAAGCTCTAGGACGAGTTTGAGTCAACAGTTTTTAACAGAAGAATAATAATAATAATAATAATAATAAGTTTAAATAGGATTTCAGTAAGTTGGCTCTCTCAAGCCAACTTAACTAGATGCGAAAGTTCGTCGAGACAAACTTTAAGTTGGCTTGAGAAAGTTTGGACCATAAAGTTTGAAAAAGTTTAAAGTAGTTTAAAGTTTAAAGTAGTTTAAAGTTTAATTTAGTTTAAAGTGTAAATTAGTTGAAAGTTTAAAATAGTTTGAAGTTTAATTTAGTTTAAAGTTTAAATTAGTTAGAATTTTAAAGTAGTTTTAAGTTTAAAGTAGGTAGAAGTTTAAAGTAGTTTAAAGTTTAAATTAGTTTAAAGTTTAAATTAGTTTGAATTTTAAAGTAGTTAGAATTTTAAAGTAGTTTTAAGTTTAAAGTAGGTAGAAGTTTAAAGTAGTTTAAAGTTTAAATTAGTTTAAAGTTTAAATTAGTTTGAATTTTAAATTAGTTAGAATTTTAAAGTAGTTTTAAGTTTAAAGTAGGTAGAACTTTAAAGTAGTTTAAAGTTTAAATTAGTTGAAAGTTTAAAATAGTTTAAAGTTTAAATTAGTTTAAAGTTTAAATTAGTTAGAATTTTAAAGTAGTTATAAGTTTAAAGTAGGTAGAAGTTTAAAGTAGTTTAAAGTTTAAATTAGTTTAAAGTTTAAATTAGTTTGAATTTTAAATTAGTTAGAATTTTAAAGTAGTTTTAAGTTTAAAGTAGGTAGAAGTTTAAAGTAGTTTAAAGTTTAAATTAGTTTAAAGTTTAAATTAGTTTGAATTTTAAAGTAATTAGAATTTTAAAGTAGTTTTAAGTTTAAAGTAGGTAGAAGTTTAAAGTAGTTTAAAGTTTAAATTAGTTTAAAGTTTAAATTAGTTTGAATTTTAAATTAGTTAGAATTTTAAAGTAGTTTTAAGTTTAAAGTAGGTAGAAGTTTAAAGTAGTTTAAAGTTTAAATTAGTTTAAAGTTTAAATTAGTTTGAATTTTAAAGTAGTTAGAATTTTAAAGTAGTTTTAAGTTTAAAGTAGGTAGAAGTTTAAAGTAGTTTAAAGTTTAAATTAGTTTGAATTTTAAATTAGTTAGAATTTTAAAGTAGTTTTAAGTTTAAAGTAGGTAGAAGTTTAAAGTAGTTTAAAGTTTAAATTAGTTTAAAGTTTAAATTAGTTTGAATTTTAAAGTAGTTAGAATTTTAAAGTAGTTTTAAGTTTAAAGTAGGTAGAAGTTTAAAGTAGTTTAAAGTTTAAATTAGTTTAAAGTTTAAATTAGTTTGAATTTTAAAGTAGTTTTAAGTTTAAAATAGTTTAAAGTTTAAAGTAGTTTTAAAAATATATAGCCTACTGGTTGTCTGTTGAATCTTACCCCTCAAAATATCTATGCATTGTATAAGTCAGTAGATGCAAAATGATTATAGTTGTCATAATGCATCAGGTATATATTCTATACATTTCTATTCGACTTTTTTTGTTAAAACTGAAGTTGGCAAGATTATTTTGATCATATTCACTGAAACCGACACTATGATCCGACAGAACAACATAAATCAGCCAGTTTTAGAAAAAAAAAAACGTGCTTCTATCTCCACCTGGAGCTTGTTATTTGTTTAGCAAACATCCACCGCTCCCGGTTCTTCTGGTCCAATCAGCGCAGGGCTGTGTGAGATCTGACTTTCAATCACAGTTCACAAGCCACAGATACCCCACCTCCCCCTCCCCTTTCGCGCACGTTACAATAACACATGCCTGAAGTTTGCAATCGCAGTGGTGTTGGTTTGTACAAAGCGTGATGGCGGAAAGAAAATCTAACAAGCTTCCAATTCCTCGGTTAACAACCACAGCTAGGAGGTCAAAAACAACCAAGAAAAAGAAAATGATACTTCAATGCTGAAGAAAAGGGTGCGTTCACAAAAAATCTGGTAGGCCTACACACGCACTGACAAGCACGAACTCGGGAGGGTGCTAGGTGGTAGTGGGGGTATGAGAGTTGTAAACATACAAAAAAGAAAGAGCAGAAAGCACATAAACATTTAAATGGTTATTATGGCAGCAATATGTGATACAATTTTTAAATATGTAGGATAGGCTATTAAAGGCTATTATAGTTTGGATTATTTTTTAATAATATCTCATGAGTCCTAATAAATTCAATTTCAACTATTTCTGAAGTGCTTCTTTTATAAAGAACACCGCTTTCTCACATAATGCAGTAAAACCCCTGGACGAGAGAACAATAGATTCTCGAGCCATTGATATCAACCAATTCAGCACCACCGTCACGGACAGCGTCCGTGGAAACGTCGCACGTAAGATAAAAAGGTATATCTTAAGCAGCTTCCTACGGTATGGTTCGGGGAACATGCCTAGCAATGGTATACCTTTAGTTAAGTTATACCAGGCCAAATTTATGTCAAATTTATATAAGGCTAGGCTATTTTTAAATAATTATTATTATTCATTTATTTCCTCAGTAAAATTGTGTTGAATATTGTGGAATAGTGTGATTTTTTTGTGCAGTTTCTCAAAGTATTAACTGGTAAATAAATCAAATAAATAATTTTAATGTATTGCTGCGCTGTTGAGAGGGACATCTAGAGCCAATGGGTAGAAGACGTTTACTCGAAAACAAAAGAAAAATGAGTTTAAAACCACAACAGTAGTGTTAACACTACTCACAACCAAGTGGATCACTAAGCAAAATGCCTGATTTGGTGAACGACATGAACTACTTGTCTGTCAGTCATATAATGCAGGTCTGTGGTCACCACCTCAGAGAGCATGGGAGAAGTCCAAATTAAACAATTTTTAAATCCAAAAGAAAACGAACAGTATTTATCGTTTTTACCTCTTGTACACTTTCCGGCGCTTGCGCAAACTAAGCCAGAACGCGCACACAAGTCACACACCAGGAAGGGCCCTCAGATCACTTGGACGTCGTTGTGTAGAGGTAAAAGCGATATAAATACTGTTCGTTTTCTCACACAAACTGCTCGTTTCTTGTCTTAGGCCATCAATTTGTGCTTACAATGGGGAATTGTTTAATTTGGACTTCTCTGTGCATGATCTTTGAGGGGGTGACCATAGACCTGCATTATTATTAAGTGCCATTGTCACTCAGGGCCGGGTCCGGACCGCTGTAATTTTTCTGTAGGCTATATAATGAAGGTTGTGAAATAATAGCCTAATTTTAACTTGAATGTGGTGCGGGTGGCAATGATTCGCACATCGCGTCCACGAGTCGTGAGTCTCGCGATGATTACCGACCTTCTCATCTGAGCTGCTTCAGCACTCAAACAGTGAGTGACCAGATGACCAATCATATCACAGCTGGCGAGCTTTATGTTCACAGAAGCGCGAGCCGAGCACGAATTCCAGCGTTAACTGAAGCGTGAAGCACGTCAGTTGGAATTAACTTAACGGGCACACAGTGCGAGATAAGAGTCAAAACAGCTGTTTTAAGATAGAAGCGACAGACCGAAATAATCAGTTTGCAAAGAACCAAGAATCAGTTTCAAGCTCAGCTTTGGGAAAGGAAGATATAGGCTACAAGATAAAGAGAATGAGAGATGGAGAGATGCGAGAGGAAGAGCAGGTATGCATATTGTGCCCAGAATTAATTCATTGGGCAACTCGTAAAATATGTAGCATTTTTAAATAGCCTACTACCAACATTTTTGGGGACACGGACACGTTTACTTGCCTACTGAAGTAGGATTTTCCTACATATATGGTAAGATAGCAATCATGATGATTGCAGCACAATATAACGTTTAGGCATCGATATCGCAATGTCATGAACGTATAGGATATTAGTTGATACTGATAGGTTTCGGTTCGGAACCGATATGATTCGCGGATTAATGGCTAAATTTACGCATCATAGAGTGAAATTTTACCATTTGCATGTGTTTTTAAGTCCTGTCAGTTTAAACATCAAGCCAAGAACAAGACTGGAACTCACGCGCTGTTTTGTGCGCGCACACAGAGCCACGCAGACAGCACGTGAACGCCGAATTCAAGCCTTATTCTTTCTCTTTTTTGAGCTTGAACTTGTACAGACACGTGCACGCAAAAGTATAGTATATTATTATAGGCTATATAATAAGTCAAAATGCCTGTCTTGGCAAGTATCTTCATAAACACTGTGACCTGTATTGAGAAAGAAAACCGATATCATTGTCTGTGCAATTGATAGCAGCCTAACCAACAGCTGCTTGGTACCACCAATGTTAATCAAACAGCAAAAGAGAAAATAACTTTCATGTAACACAGATAAATTGCATTAATTACATTAATGTATACAGTGAAGAAGAGTATAGTCTTATTTTACATTTAATTGTTCAATATCTGTACCTGAAAAACATAAATCACTACTTGTTTCATTGTTGACGACAGCTTGATAAGTGTGCTGCATAAAGTGTGAGTAGGCCTACCAAGGCCTTCCCGTATATAACTACTATGTTATAGAAAATATATTACTAAAATAGAAAACCGTTATTTTCAATTGTAGCCTAATAATATTTGAATTTTGGATCAAAATATTACAGCGTTGGTTAGCATACGATATATATTTTAAAGCATTTAAAAATTTAAATATTCTAAATTTTGGCCATTAGCATTAAGATTTATGTTTTTGAACCCATCTGTGGGGCAGTGAAGTCACAGACACAGCCTTAATGATTGTGCAATATGTTTTTTAATAAAACAATAAATAACAATATATAACAATATAACAATATAAATATAAATAGACATAAATATATATAGGCTGTATGTATATACAATAAAGTAATAAACAATGTAACAAATTACAATATATATAAAAAACATATATATATATATATATATAATATTACATTATAAACAATGTAACAAAAAAAACAATAATGAATATACTGAACAAAAACATCTGAACAATAATAAACATATAACTAATTACTTAAACATACATAACTTACAACTTGCTCACATAAAAACAAATAACTAAAAAAAAAACTAAAAACAAGCATAACTATTTACATTTTTATAACCTTCCGATTTTTATTTAAAAGTAATAACTCGGTTATTTTTGTGCACCAATGTAATTTTCATTGGCAGCTCTTTAATAATTGCATCAATTGTACCGGAGTACAGCTGCGGTGGAATTTGGAAAATTCTATCGTCCACGCTCAAAATGTGGCAGGAGTTTTCGACCTCGGTCACCCCCACTACCTCGATCTCTTCTTCAGTTGGTTCAATCTCCTCTATCTGGATTCATAAAAAATAAAATTACAGATTACTAGTGCAAGTGTGTGTTAGATAAGGAATGAATGTGTTCCAATCATGAAAACAACAACAAGATAGATAGATAGATAGATAGATAGATAGATAGATAGATAGATAGATAGATAGATAGATAGATAGATCATAAGTACCTTGACGGTTGTCCTGTTGGAGGAATGGAACTTTCCTCTTCCATTCTGCTCAACAGTTCCACGAAGGTGACTTATGTGTACGAAGTCTCCTTCGTGGAGCTCCAACAGAGACTGCTCCCTCCATAGAGAGACCTCTAGAAGGGTTTCCCCACACCTCATCTTTAGGTCTCGAATCGGGACGTCCATCCGTGTCATCCTTGGTTTCTGCAGCTGCAAAATTAAAGCACAGTGGTTTAGTACAATAACATGTACAGTATCTCTTAATTTAGAATGCTATATTAAAAAGTAGAGCAGACTAACATACCGACAGATAGATAAATACATAGATATCAACTCACTTTCTCCACCTTTCCTTTGATGCTTAGAAAACCACCAACAGTGTACAGGTTCTCCTCCTCGCCAGTGACATCACGAGAGGGTGGACACAGGGCATCTAGTGCAGCTTTCTCAGCCTCTTCTGACACTACTATAGTTGCTGTTCTAAATTTGAATGATGAGCGACTTAACAGCACATAAAGCTGCTCATTTCTTTTAGCAAGGGTACAGTTTTTTATAATGTAAGAGTGTCCCTCTTCAAATTCAGGAGTAGGGCCATTCTTCTTATGAAGAATGGCCCTATTCCCATCTGTGAGGGCACAGAATGATGCATTCTCAAATTGTGCCAATTCAATTTGTGAGCCTTTACCCACAAATGAGACCGCTGTTTTGATTGTATTGGTCCTAACACATTTAACTGTCAGTTTCTCCGGTGTTACGTATGGATGGGCCATTCTGGGGGTAAGGAAAAACATAACAGATATCTTAGTAAAAACAACAACAACAACAATTATAGCTATTATTATTATTATGACCATTGCTTTATCTAAATGTGATTTCTGACATTTCCTCTTTTTTCCTAAATGTTTTATTTTCATTGTAAGAATTCATGATTGATCAATCAAAAGATAAAAGATTCATGAGCCTAAAAAAATTTTCATTTATTTATTTATTATCAGTTGTAGTAGTATATCAGCAGCAGTAGTAGTTTAATGTAGTTTAACTATAGCTCTCAGCGTGTGTGAGAGGGAGCTCGCGCGCTGACAGGCAAGCCTTCCAGAACTGCACCCTTAGTGCAAATGACGTCACGCATTTATAACTGAATTAACGGTATTTACACAAAGACATTATTTGAAAAATAGGCCTACATTTAGAATGACGTCACACATAGGCCTATATAACGGAATAAACGACCATTAACGGTATTATTATGCAAATGTTTGTACAGTAGGCCTAAATGTACCACATTTACCATGAAAAATGTTGGCAAAATGGCTGAAAAATGGAAAAAAGCTGGGGAAATGGAAAAAATATGGGAAAGCGGTTATTTATAATTTGAAATGATCATTTTTGTTATTAAAATTACCGTGTGAAAAACGAACTTTTCCCTCTGACTGTTTGGGTTAGAATAGGCTATAGCCCTATATATTGTATTATTTTTTTAATATTATTAAAATAAAATCTGTAGAGGGTTTATAGGCTACATTTTAGTATCCTATTATGTAAAGTCATTTAAATAAATTGGTTCGGTAAAATTACTTACTTCAGGAAAAGTTTTCTCTCTGTCCACTTGTCCAGTCTGAAGTCCAGCGGCAGCAATGCGCCCAGGTCACGGACACCACTTTATATAACCTCTGGTTCTTTCGCGTGACTTCCACGCGAGTAATAATTTTGTTATCAATATAAAAATAAATTCCAATATTTATTTTAAATAATCTATTTAAAATGTATCTTTATATCATCATGCCTTGTTACATTTCCCTGGCTAAATAAATAAATAAATTAATAAAATGATATGATGGCGTTAACTGTTTTCTAATAGGCTAGACCTTTCGGGACTCGCACGCGAGTAATAATTTAAGTGTTGTCAATATAAAAATAAATTCCAATATTTATTTTAAATAATCTATTTAAAATGTATCTTTATATCATCATGCCTTGTTACATTTCCCTGGCTAAATAAATAAATAAATTAATAAAATGATATGATGGCGTTAACTGTTTTCTAATAGGCTAGACCTTTCGGGACTCGCACGCGAGTAATAATTTAAGTGTTGTCAATATAAAAATAAATTCCAATATTTATTTAAAATAATCTATTTAAAATGTATCTTTATATCATCATGCCTTGTTACATTTCCCTGGCTAAATAAATAAATAAATAAATAAAATTATATGATGGCGTTAACTGTTTTCTAATAGGCTAGACCTTTCGGGACTCGCACGCGAGTAATAATTTAAGTGTTGTCAATATAAAAATAAATTCCAATATTTATTTAAAATAATCTATTTAAAATGTATCTTTATATCATCATGCCTTGTTACATTTCCCTGGCTAAATAAATAAATAAATAAATAAAATTATATGATGGCGTTAACTGTTTTCTAATAGGCTAGACCTTTCGGGACTCGCACGCGAGTAATAATTTAAGTGTTGTCAATATAAAAATAAATTCCATTATTTATTTAAAATAATACATTTAAAATGTATCTTTATATCATCATGCCTTGTTACATTTCCCTGGCTAAATAAATAAATAAATAAATAAAATGATGGCGTTAACTGTTTTCTAATAGGCTAGACCTTTCGGGACTCGCACGCGAGTAATAATTTAAGTGTTGTCAATATAAAAATAAATTCCAATATTTATTTAAAATAATCTATTTAAAATATATCTTTATATCATCATGCCTTGTTATATTTCCCTGGCTAAATAAATAAATAAAATGATACGATGGTGTTGACCGTTTCTAGACCTTTCGGGACTCGCACGCGAGTAATAATTTAAGTCTCATCAATTTAAAAATAAATTAAAATATTTATTCAATATACTCTATTTAAAATATACCTTTATGTCAGCATGCCTTGTTATATTTCCCTGGCTAAATAAATAAATTAATAAATAAAATGATACAATGGTGTTGACTGTTGAGAACTTTCCTGACTCGCACGTGAGTAATAATTTAAGTCTTATCAACTTAAAAATAAATTAAAATATTTATTAAATAAAATCTATTTAAGATGTACATTTATATCATCATACCTTGTTATATTTCCCAGGCAAAATAAATAAATAAATGAATAAATAAATACAATGTTGTGATGGTGATGACTGTGGTTCTAGGCCTGCCGATGGAGAATCTGTAAAGTTAACATGTATCTCTGTTTTGACTGTCATTATCTAGCCTATCTATCTCTAATTTGTCTTAAAAAAAAAAAAAAAAAAAAAAAAAAATATTATAATATAGAAAAAATCGAGAGCTGACAGAGCATTTGCATCCAGGACAAAAACACATTAAAGTTATAACAATGTTAATAACGCTGGACACTTTATTTCTACTTTTCGGATTTTTTCGATTTTTTTTTTTTATTGAAAATAAATGCCTTTCAAATACAGTATGAAAAAGATATCGGCATAAGGCGGACTCGAAGACGGGTCAAGTTCCGTCTTTTTTTGTATGTTCCAAACAGATGTCACAGTTGCCGAAGTTAGTTTAAATAGCTTCTTCCAATACAACGGGCTTGCACTTTAGCCTAATTAAGGCATACATAATTAACAGAATAAGGCAGAATATACTGCAAAGGGTGGATTAGAAGGCTATACATTGTAATATTAGCAGCTGTAAATTAAACTATCACATTAAACATGGCGATACATTAAAGTCAACGAAGGCTATATTGAAATTGATTTATGGATACACACACACACACACACGCACGCACGCACGCACGCACGCACACACACACACACACACACACACACACACAAACACCTACTCCTGTCCCACACACTTTCTCTAAAACAAAGGTACGCCAATGGTATTAGTCTAACGGCTGGCCAATGAAGAGCGTTGGAACTTTGCATAACTAATGAGCTGTCATTCTGGATTCATCCGGTCAGGCGGTTCTCTCCTGAGGTGAGTCTGCAAGATTTGAGAGACAATTATGCAGTTGAAAATTGTAAAAATGGTTGGTTGTTAAAGAAATTGAGTACAATTAAAAAGCAATAAGCCATGTGAAGCTGCAGTTTACAGTGATTTTAGATCAGTTAAAGTCGTTAAGGCAGGAATGTATAAAATCCCCATAGCTTAGCTGTTTCAAAATCATTTTACATAGCTTATAGCCCTACCATTAAATATATGTATATAAATGCAAACGTTTCATTAAATAAACACACAAAAACACCGAAAAAATTAAGCATTTATGAAAACATATACAAGTAACGTTAATGAATCAGCAAAGCAATAGTTCGGCAATGTTTAGAACGGTTGCCAAGCAACAGATCCTCAATGACAGGGTCTGGGTAGGCCCAGAGCCATATAGTCTCATTGACTACAATGGAACGCTTTTTACAGCAATGGCGGCTCGTAGAGCCTTTCAATAGTTCCCGGAAGTAACAGCAATGCGGTAGAACAGACCGTTTGTGATGCAGTTTTAAAAGATAAGACGTTTAAAGAATAAGATTGTATATTATCAGATTATCTGAATCAAATAAACTTGTGTTTTAAAGCATGCTAGTTGATTCCGAAGCACTTCCTGGAACTATCTGAGGTCTACGCGAATCACGTGACAACTAAGCATTTTGAACTTCCGTTGTCGGGTAGGCCCTAGTAGTAGGTACAGATCCGCATTAAATAATAATTATTTTAATTTTTTTTGCTAAGCTTTAATGTATGCATATGCGGAAGATCAATTTTTTTTCTTACTAGATTGTTGCCTTGTCCTCTTTCACTGCCTCCTTCTCCCCACTGCCAAGTGTGGCCATCAGCACCTTCATTTTCGAGGTAATTCATGTTTTCATAATCATCATGTTAACTGTCAGATAAAAACCTGCATGTTTTGCATGTTTTGTTCCCCTCCTTAGATGTGAGGATTATAATGTGGATATTCTGAAACTAGTTTTTTTTTTTCTCAAAGGTGACATTGCTGATTTGTAAGTTTGCTACTGCTGTCTATGTAAGTAACCCTTTAAAATCACAGTAGCATGTTAATCAGAGTCATTAGTCATTTCTTTATAATATTGTTAATCTCTCTGCACTTATGTGTAACAAGTTATGCTAAAAAAAAATAGTTCAAGTGATATTAATAGTTATTAATAATAATTTTGTGTATGTCCTAAACCTGTCCTGTCCTTTCCTGTCCATATACCTTTATATTTTCCTCTCAAACCTTTATCTTGCTTACTCATTTTAACAACTGCATCTTCCATCGTTTCTCTTCCAAACTGATAACTGGCCTGCCACATCAAATGCTGCTACACTGCTTGCTGCTTTTGCTTGCCCGCACTATAAACTGCAAGATGCAAATGTAGATCTGCTATACCCTGCTTGCACCTAAGCTTAGCTTGCCAACGCATCTTGGAAAAAAGGCCAGAATCCATGATTTTTGATCTATGACTATCTATGATTCTGGAAAACTTGATACACTATTGATATTTGATACCACAAAGATTTACAATCAATCTTACATCCTGAATAAATCATAATCTCAAACCACAAGTACGAAAACATAGCGACATCTTCAGAAATAATTAACAAGGGAGTTAAATGTACTTCACTGTTTTCACTGTTTTCGTGTTCTTCAAGGACCATCAATTTGACGACTACATCAACTTTTCGACATAACTGATAAGATTTTATTACCTTTGAGTTTCATTTCATATATCAGTATACATTCAATAATCAATAACTAAATACATTATTCATATATTTACTACATTCCAAGTGCTGAAACATCACCATGCCAAGAAAAGGAAAGAGGAGTCAATCTCAGAAACAGCGCAGAAACCTAGAAGCTTCATGTGGCACCAGTAGCAGTACTTCTGGAAGGGGTATGAATGATGAAAATGCTTATGTTCTGTCTGTTACAGCATCCCACTGTCAAAGCGATTCCAGGTACAACATTTACTCCAGAAGCCGTCAGTGTACTTGCAATGCCTTAATGTTCCTAGCTGTCCATAATGAATGTAATGAGTTGCGCAGTTTCGATTTAGACCGTATTTTACAGAGCGGTGATGCAGTTTACACTAGTGTCAAACGAACATTGCAGAGCAAACGACAATTTGTGGCTAATTTTTTAAACTTTGATGAGCTGCCAAGCACAGTTAAGACCAATTCTGCCTGCTACAACATCCTGAAACATCCTCAGAGAATTGGATTTCTGAAAGATTCACCTGTCCTAGGCGAGTATGAAAACCTTGAGAATACTCTGCAATGCCTCAGACTTGATGTGAGTGACACGTTGCTGATGTGTGGAACCACGTGTATCGCCGTATTCAGAGATCGCTCAGGGAGGTTTGGTTATTTTGATCCTCACTGCAGATCAGCATATGGAATGCCTGAAGATGAAAGCACAGGTACGGCCGTGATGTTGACCTTCTTCCGTTTAGAAGACCTGATCGAGAGGCTAATGCTATTGTTTCAAGGGTGTTTCGATTTGATAGACCAGCAACAATTTGATCTGCTGCCTGTATCGTTCATTAACCGGATAACTGAAAGAAGTGTACGTCCTGAAGTCTCCCTGAACTGCTGTGAGCTTGAACGTGATGTGCAACCATCCACCTCTTTTGAGAACGAAGCTCTGTCAAACAAAGAACAATGCAGTTCTGCTGATGTCTCACAACTGGATGTTCAAGTCCAAGATGTGCAACCATCCACCTCTTCTGAGAACGAAGCTCTGTCAAACAAAGAACAGTGCAGGTCTACTGATGTCTCACAACTGGATGTTCAAGTCCAAGATCCATTTCAACTACTATCTGAGACTACTGTTAACAGTGACGCATCAACTGATGAACAAGTCGACTTGACTAATCAGTATAAAATCAAAGTTACAACTTCCGTCACTCAAGATAGCGACAGATATAAAAATGTGTCATTCAGTAAAACATTTCCTGATATGCTTTCACAGAGTGCATCGTCAGCTCCAAATCAACAATATTCAAAATCAACTGACTTACATAAGAAATTTAAAAAACTGAACAAGACTCAAAGGCGAAAGGCTTACAGTTCAAAAAGGCATGAAGGAATGAGTTCCATCAAAAAACAGACTAAACTCAAAATCCATAATTATAAAACATATAAGGAAATTAATAAACAAGCCATGAAGAACAAATATTGTAATAATGCAATTTACAGAGAACACCACAAACAAGCCATGAAAAACAATTATAAACATATTAATGAATACAGAGAGCGAAAGAAGAGTACTGTAACCAGCAATTACAAGAATGACAAACAGTTCAGGGGGAAACAAAAGAGCTATATAATTAGAAACTACAGGAATGATGAACAATTCAGGGAGAAACAAAAGAGCTATATAATTAGAAACTACAGGAATGATGAACAATTCAGGGCAAAACAAAAGAACTATATAATTAGAAACTACAGGAATGATGAACAATTCAGGGAGAAACAAAAGAGCTATATAATTAGAAACTACAGGAATGATGAACAATTCAGGGAGAAACAAAAAAACTATATAATTAGAAACTACAGGAATGATGAACAATTCAGAGAGAGACAGAAGGACTATATATTGAGAAATTATAGGAACAATGCTAAATATAAGAAACAGCATAGGCAATATCTTGTTGATCGATATTCAAAGGATCCAATTTTTAGGCAAAGGCAAATAGACCATTATACAAACAGATGCAAAAATGATCCTAACTTCTTTGAAAAAAGGAAGAACATTTTTAAACAACGTTATCACTGTGATGTACATTTTAGGGCTCGTCAGAAAGAATATAATTTATTCAAATCTAAAAACAAAATATCTGCACTCAAGGTACTTCACACAGTATGCTGTGCACAAGAAATACAGCGCAAATACAAAAAAATGCACCAGCAGAGAGACACATTACAAAATACCCAGCCTGACGCAGTACAAGATCCGACTGTGTTAAGAGCTTTAAATGTTTTCAGAGCTGTTATAAAACAGGGACCAACTTATGTCTGCACATGCTGTGCCAGAGCGCTCTTCTCTAATCAAGTCAAATCATGTGATCGTGAGCGCTATCAGAAGAACCCGACAGTTGCTTCAGTTTGCTTGACTGGAAACTATGTTCACGTGTGCTCCGACTGCCCTGATCAATGTGCCTTGGAGAACAGGAAAACCGAGTGGATCTGTCACTGCTGCCATAACACACTACTGAGAGGTCTGATGCCAGACATTGCTTTAGCAAATAATCTTCAGTTCGCTCCCATTCCTCCAGAACTCTGCGATTTGAATGTTCTTGAAAGACACGTTATTGCAAAGTACATTCCTTTTGCTAAGATTGTTACACTACCGAAAGGCCAGCAAAGAGCTATAAAAGGTGCCGTGATTTCTGTTGCATCTGAAGTAGAAACAACAGTGAATTCTTTACCCAGACCAAGAAGTGAATCACAACTGCTTACAGTGAAACTCAAAAGACGTCTGTGTTACCAAGGGCACTATCAGTTTCAGACTTTGAACATGCAAAAGGTTTTGTCTGCTTTAAGAAAGTTAAAAGATATCCATTCAGAATATAAAGATATCTTCATTAATGCAGAACTCTCTGAAGAAGAAATGTTTAATGAGCATGAAGAGTGTGCAAATGACATCAGTGCTCCTGATGAGGAAATGTTTAATGAGCATGAAGAGTGTGCAAATGACATCAGTGCTCCTGATGAGGAAATGTTTAATGAGCATGAAGAGTGTGCAAATGACATCAGTGCTCCTGATGAGGAAATGTTTAATGAGCATGAAGAGTGTGCAAATGACATCAGTGCTCCTGATGAGGAAATGTTTAATGAGCATGAAGAGTGTGCAAATGAAATCACATCTCCTGATGAGGAAATGGATATTGAGAACACTGAAGAACAGAGCAATGAGAATGCACACAATGATTCTAATGATGACACTACTGCAGAAGAGCAATCGAGAGGCCTTGCCTTGGACACATGTCTTCAGCCCCCAGATCTCGGCCAGCAGCTGTTGTCTTATGATGATGGAATATTTTGCATTGCCCCAGCAGAGAGAAACTCTCCTGTAAACACTTTCAAAATTCCTAAACTTGAGTCTATGGCGTTTCCAGTGCAGTTTCCAGATGGCAAGAACACCTTTGATGAGCCTGGTAGAGCAAAACATGTTTCCCCCAGCAGATACTTTAACTCTAGACTATTCTCTATTGACAATCGTTGTGCGAAGGATACCAACTATATCTTCTTTGCGCAGTTTGTGACTGAAATTAACATGGCAACTTCTAGTATGTCTATCCAACTACGGAAAGGAAAACCCATGACCCGTGATGGACGCAGAATAAACTGTTCAATGCTGCAGGACAAACAGGAGTTAGAAAAGCTTATAATAAATAAGGAAGCTACACGATTCATGCAACCATTAAGAGGGACTCCAGCATACTGGGAGAAATCTCTCCGTGATCTGTTTGCTATGCTGAGACAGCTGGGCACTCCTACATTTTTCTGTACGTTTAGTGCTGCTGAGATGAGATGGCCTGATGTGATTACTGCTATTAAAGCACAACAAGGTGAAACTGTGAACTTTGCTGAATTAGACTGGTCCGAAAAATGTGAAATCCTCAGAAGTAACCCTGTGACGGCGATGAGAATTTTTGAAAAGCGAGTTGAAGCCTTGATGAGAGATTTGATCAATTCACCTGCTCGACCTATCGGTGAAGTAATTGACTTCTTTTACAGAGTAGAGTTCCAGCTACGTGGCTCTCCACACATTCACTGCTTATTTTGGGTGAAAGATGCTCCAGAATTTGAAAAAGATCAAGATCAGGATGTGTGTGATTTCATTGATAAATACATCTCATGCAAATTACCAGACCCAGACAAAGACCCAGAACTACATAAAATTGTAAGTGAAGTGCAGATGCACAGTCGTAACCACTCAAAATCCTGTAGAAAGAACAAGAAGCACTGCCGGTTTGGATTTCCTAAACCACCCATTAAAAGAACAATGATATCACGCCCCAGGCCTCCTCCTGCAGAGAATGATGATGAAGGGAATGAATCAGAGGAAAGAAATTATGCCAGTTTTGCAAAAGAGCAGCTGCAGAAGGTGTGGGATCTACTGAATGACTCGACTCAGAGTTTTGATAGCATTAGACAGCTGCTTCATGAAGTAAACATGACTTATGAAGACTATGAGAAACATATCGATACTATTTCTACATCAAGTTCAATATTCATGGAGAGACGACCACAGGACTGCTGGGTTAACGGCTATAATCCAATGTTGTTAAGAGCCTGGGATGCAAACATGGACATACAGTTCATTCTGAACCCCTACAGCTGCATCATGTATATTGTCTCGTACATTTCAAAAGCTGAGCATGAGATGAGTGATTACCTAAAGAGAGTGATAAAAGACTCAAGCCATGATAACCTGTCTGAACGTGAGTGCATGAAGCAGGTCATGAATGCATATTCAAAGAACAGAGAAGTCAGTGCTCAGGAGGCAGTCGCTCGCACATGCAGTCTAAAATTAAAATCATCATCACGTGCTGTCATATTCATACCAACTGATGACAACGCTGTAAAGATGAGTTTACCAATGAGGTGCTTGGAGAGCATGGATGACGACATAGAGAATGTGTGGATGACAGGATTGCCAGAAAAGTACAAAGCCAGACCTAACAGACCTGAATTTGAGAACATGTGCATGGCTGAATTTGCAAGTGAATATCGCATTGTTTATGCAGGAAAGACAAAAGGTAAAAATGTTTTACCACTTCAAAAAAACTTGGGACACATACAGAAAAGAACAAGAGGAAAACCTGCTGTCATCAGATTTGCCCGTTTTTCACAGCAGAAAAACCCAGAAAAATTCTATGGAACTTTTCTAAAGCTTTACTTGCCATATCGCTCAGATGAGCAGCTGAAGTCGGCCAGATTCCAGACATACGAATCATTTTATGCATTCGCTTCAGTAAAACTACCAGGAACTGATGAACTGGAGCGTGTGTACAATATTGTGAACGAAAACCGTGAGAAATATGAAAAGCATAACGAGGCTATAGAAAAGGCAATTGAGGATTTTGAACAGAATGGTCCAGTTGAAGATGCATGGACTACATTGGCTCCAGCAAATGAACTGATCCGTTTGGAGAGCATATCGGAACGTGAACCCACTGATCCTAATGATGTGAACGAGCAGGACGATATTCCTGAATACACAGCATCTACCTCTGTCAGTAACACAGCTATGCCACTCGTGGAAGCTGCCCAACAAAATCATGCACAGATTCGCAAAATGTACCAGAGCTTGAATCAAACACAAGCTTCCATATTTTATGCAGTCCGAGACTGGTGCAAAAGATGTGTCTCTGGTGAAAACCCACAACAATTTCTGTATTTTTTGAATGGAGGAGCAGGAGTTGGTAAATCACACGTTATCAAATCTATTTATGCAGAAGCAACCAAGATTTTGCGCAGGCTTCCATGCATACGAGAGCATACTGACATTTCCAAGCCAACCGTTCTTTTAACAGCGTTCACAGGAACTGCAGCCTTTAACATCTCAGGTAAAACACTGCACTGTCTTCTGAAACTCCCAAGAAGCTTGAAGCCTCCATACCAAGGCCTGGGAAACAGCTTGGATGAAATCAGGGCAGACCTTTCTAATGCACACATTTTAATTATCGACGAAATATCAATGGTGTCAAAACAGTTGTTTGCCTATGTGAACTGGAGACTGCAACAGATTAAAGGAAACCAGAAACCTTTTGGTGGCTTATCTGTATTAGCTGTGGGAGATTATTATCAGTTACCACCTGTGGGAAGAGCAAAACCACTCTGTGTGTATGAGGACCATGTGCTGGACTTCTGGACAGATCATTTTCAAATGATAACTATGACACAGATCATGAGACAGAGAGATGATCTTGCATACGCTGAGCTGCTCAACAGACTGAGAGTAAAAAAGAAGCACGAGAAGTTGACGGATGCAGACAGGTGCATGTTAGAAACTGTCATAAGATCCTCCCCTGAAGAGTGTCCCACTGATGCATTACACATCTATGCAACCAATAAAGAAGTAGACAATCACAACAGTGAAGCCATATCCTCACGCTTTTCAAATGTCATTACCATAAATGCACATGATTACAAAAAAGATCCCAGAACAGGAGAAATGAAAAGACAAGCGGCACCATTTAAAGGAGACAATCGTGACCTTATTGACACATTACAGATTGCTATTGGTGCACGAGTGATGCTAACCAGAAATATTGATGTGGACGATGGACTGGTAAATGGCACTTTTGGCAAGGTGGCAAAAATAACAACCCATACCCGAGATGGATTGGTTCAATTAATTGGTCTTCATTTAGATAATGTGACTGCTGGACGAAAATATCACAACAAAGCACCTGGTGGAGATGACAACATTGTCTATATTGAGAGGTCAGAGGAACCACTGAAAAGAAAAGGAACAATTCGAAGACAATTTCCAATGAAGCTTGCTTTCGCATGTACCATCCATAAAGTGCAAGGAATGACGACTGATCGCGCTGTTGTATCTCTGAAGCACATATTTGAATCAGGCATGGCATACGTTGCACTCAGCAGAACAACATCACTCAGTGGACTGCACATTACTGACTTCGATGAAAAGAAAGTCTTCTGTAATCCAGAAATAAGTGCCTCCTTGGAGAACATGCCAAAAGCGGATTTTCAGAGTATCCAGCCCATCCTACATATTGAACAAGATTCCAACCTGAATTCAGCTCTTAAAATCATCCATCATAACACAGAGGGACTGGAGTGTCATATAGAGGATTTAAAATACCACCATGAGCTTCTCTTGGCTGATGTTCTGTGCCTCACTGAAACACACCTGTCAGGCTCAGCTGTTCCTGCACATCTACATCTGGATGGATACACCATGTACAAACGCAACAGGCATGCATCCTACACAAACTATGCACATTTGGCAAACAAGAATGGTGGTGGAGTGGCTATTTATGTAAATAACAACTTGCAAGTTTCTCCTCTGATGTACATACAGAATGTTACTGACTTGGAATATTTGGTTTTGAAGATAGAAGCCCCCAAACAAGCACTTCTCGCTGTAATCTACAGACCACCAAGTTATAATTTGGCAGAGTTTTTAGCACACCTGAACGCCCTCTTGACATCTCTGGAGATAATCGATTTAAGGCCTCTAATCGTCTGTGGCGACTTCAATGAAGATCAGCTTTCTCGTTGCAACAAACCTATTCTGAATTTGTTTGAAGATAAAGGATACACACAGTTAATCAGCACCGGGACAACAGAAAAAAACACTCTTCTAGATCCTGTATTCATAAGAGGCGCACACTCAAACGTCAGAGCAGGAGTTCTACAGACGTATTACAGCTATCATGATCCGGTCTATTGTGTTTTAGAGTAGAAACATCAAATATATCATCACTAATCTGCATCACACATTCAACCCTGCTGTAAGATAACATCTTTATTTCAAAAAAAAAATGCTAATACAAATAAATTTATACTACAAAACTGTTCACATTGTCTACTTCTTGTATGCATGTGTGTGTGAATGTGTTACATATAGACTGTGTGTTTGTTTGTTTGTTTGTTTGTTTGTTTGTTTGTTTGTTTGTTTGTTAGATAAGGAATGGATGGAGAGTGAATGTCCTTTTCCAAGGATCGCCACCTTGACGTGGTGGAAAGGCTTGAGTGTTCCAGTGATCCCAAGAGTGAGTAATTCTGGAGCTTTTTACTCCACTTGCTTACGGGTGAGGTTCCAGACTAAGTGCGATCCAAATTGGCATTAACTAAATAAAATAATTTTTGAAGCATAATTACTTGATTTTGTCTTTCTTGATCCACACACACACATTCAGACACACTCACTCACTCACTTACACACACACAAGCATGCACGCACAGACACGCTCACTCTCACACAAACACACACACACACACACACACACACTATCTCTCTCTCTCACACACACACACACACACACTCACTAACTCACTCACACACACACACAGACAAGCTCATTAACTCACACACACACACACACACACACACATACACACAAACTTGGGTGGTTGCTAGGGTATTTTGGGTGGTTGCTAGGCGGTTGCTAGGGTGTTTTGGGTGGTTGCTAGGCGGTTTTGGGTGGTTGCTAGGCGGTTGCTAGGGTATTTTGGGTGGTTGCTAGGGTGTTCTGGGTGGTTGCTAGGCAGTTGCTAGGGTGTTATGGGTGGTTGCTATGGTGTTGCTAGGCGTTGCTAAGGTATTCTGGGTGGTTGCTAGGTGGTGGCCAGGGTGCTCTGGGTGGTTGCTAGGCTGTTTTGGGTGGTTGCTAGGGTATTCTGGGTGGTTGCTAGGGTCTTTTGGGTGGTTGCTAGGCGGTTGCTAGGGTCTTTTGGGTGGTTGCTACGGTGTTCTGGGTGGTTGCTAGGGTCTTTTGGGTGGTTGCTAGGCGGTTGCTAGGGTCTTTTGGGTGGTTGCTAGGGTCTTTTGGGTGGTTGCTACGGTGTTCTGGGTGGTTGCTAGGGTCTTTTGGGTGGTTGCTAGGCGGTTGCTAGGGTGTTCTGGGGGGTTGCTATGGTATTCAGGGCGGTTGATATGGTGTTACTAGGTGGTTGGTAGTTATCACAGATGGTTACTATGGAGTTTTTATAGAGTTCTTAGCATGATCTTGGCATGATTTAACACTTAACTAATCGCTATTAGCATGTAGCTATTCACTGCTAGCATATGTAGCATGTTGGAAGTGCTGTTTGCTAGCATGAGTCAAAAGAGCCAAACCTCATCTCTATACGATGTTCTGATACAGAGATATAGGTCTTGCAAAACGGTTGCTAGGGTACTCAAGTTTGGTTGCTATGGAGTTGCTTGGGAGCTGGGAGCTTTAAACTTAAGAAGTTTAAATTGGTTTGAAGTTTAAAGTAGTTTAAAGTAGTTTGAAGTTTATGATAGATATATAAATAAGTTAGATAGATACAAACAAACAAACAAACACACACACACACACACACACACACACACACACACTCACACAGACTACCTCGCTCACACACTCACTCAGACACACACACACACACACACACACACACTCAGAGTTTATGAGTTTAGAGTTTATAAGTGTACAAGTTTTTGAGTTTAGAGTTTATAAGTTTAAATGAGTTTAGAGTTCAGAATGTATTAATTTATGAGTTTAAGAGTTCATAAGTCTATGAATTCATGAGTTTATTAGTTAATTAGTTATTAAATTTAAGTTAATTAGTTTATAAGTGTATGAGATTAGAGTTTATTAGTTTAAATGAGTTTCATTGGCTAATATATATAGAATGGCAGTTTGAATTAGTTTTCAAGGGATTTAGATTTAAATTTTTGTCGGTTGGTGAGTTTGAATTTTTTTAGAATGCCCAATGTTAAGTCAATGGGAGTTTTTCCGAGTTTTGATCGTCATTTGTAGGAAAACCGTAAGTCCGATCAGTCTGAAAAGATAAAGCAACTAACTTCAGATCAGTTTGAGTGTGTGAGCCGAGTTTGGAGTATGTAGAGTTAAAGCTCTAGGACGAGTTTGAGTCAACAGTTTTTAACAGAAGAATAATAATAATAACTAGATGCGAAAGTTCGTTGAGACAAACTTTAAGTTGGCTTGAGAAAGTTTGGAGCAGAACATTTTTTGCTAGGCGGTTGCTAGGATGTTATGGGTGGTTGCTATGGTGTTGCTAGGGTATTTTGGGCGGTTGCTAGGGTGTTCTGGGTGGTTGCTAAGGTCTTTTGGGTGGTTGCTAGGCAGTTGCTAGGGTTTTCTGGGTGGTTGCTAGGCTGTTTTGGGTGGTTGCTAGGCGGTTGCTAGGATATTTCTGATGGTTGCTAGGGTCTTTTGGGTGGTTGCTAGGCGGTTGCTATGATATTTTGGGTGGTTGCTAGGGTCTTTTGGGTGGTTGCTAGGCGGTTGCTAGGATATTTTAGGTGGTTGCTAGGGTCTTTTGGGTGGTTGCTAGGCGGTTGCTAGGGTCTTTTTTGTGGTTGCTAGGCGGTTGCTAGGGTGTTTTGGGTGGTTGCTAGGATGTTTTGGGTGGTTGCTAGGGTCTTTTGGGTGGTTGCTAGGCGGTTGCTAGGGTGTTTTGGGTGGTTGCTAGGATATTTTGGGTGGTTGCTAGGGTCTTTTGGGTGGTTGCTAGGCGGTTGCTAGGGTGTTTTGGGTGGTTGCTAGGGTATTTTGGGTGGTTGCTAGGGTCTTTTGGGTGGTTGCTAGGCGGTTGCTAGGGTGTTTTGGGTGGTTGCTAGGATATTTTGGGTGGTTGCTAGGGTCTTTTGGGTGGTTGCTAGGGTCTTTTGGGTGGTTGCTAGGCGGTTGCTAGGGTGTTTTGGGTGGTTGCTAGGGTCTTTTGGGTGGTTGCTAGGCCTTTTGGGTGGTTGCTAGGATATTTTGGGTGGTTGCTAGGGTATTTTGGGTGGTTGCTAGGGTGTTCTGGGTGGTTGCTAGGCGGTTGGTAGGGTGTTCTGGGTGGTTGCTAGGGTCTTTTGGGGAGTTGCTAGGCGGTTGCTAGGGTGTTCTGGGTGGTTGCTAGGGTCTTTTGGGGAGTTGCTAGGCGGTTGCTAGGATATTTTGGGTAGTTGCTAGGGTCTTTTGGGTGGTTGCTAGGATATTTTCGGTGGTTGCTAGGGTCTTTTGGGTGGTTGCTAGGATATTTTTGGTGGTTGCTAGGGTCTTTTGGGTGGTTGCTAGGCGGTTGCTAGGGTATTTTCGGTGGTTGCTAGGGGCTTTTGAGGGTGTTCTGGGTGGTTGCTAGGCAGTTGCTAGGGTGTTCTGGGTGGTTGCTATGGTGTTGCTAGGCGGTTGCTAAGGTATTTTGGGTGGTTGCTAGGGTGTTCTGGGTGGTTGCTAGGATGGTCTGGGTGGTTGCTAGGCGGTTGCTAGGATATTTTGGGTGGTTGCTAGGGTCTTTTGGGTGGTTGCTAGGGTATTTTGGGTGGTTGCTAGGGTGTTCTGGGTGGTTGCTAGGCGGTTGCTAGGGTGTTCTGGGTGGTTGCTAGGGTCTTTTGGGTGGTTGCTAGGCGGTTGCTAGGGTGTTTTGGGTGGTTGCTAGGATATTTTGGGTGGTTGCTAGGGTCTTTTGGGTGGTTGCTAGGCGGTTGCTAGGGTGTTTTGGGTGGTTGCTAGGGTATTTTGGGTGGTTTCTAGGGTGTTCTGGGTGGTTGCTAGGCGGTTGCTAGGGTGTTCTGGGTGGTTGCTATGGTATTCAGGGCGGTTGATATGGTGTTACTAGGTGGTTGGTAGTTGTCACAGATGGTTACTATGGAGTTTTTATAGAGATCTTAGCATGATCTTGGCATGATTTAACACTTAACTAATTGCTATTAGCATGTAGCTATTCACTGCTAGCATGTGTAGCATGTTGGAAGTGCTGTTTGCTAGCATGAGTCAAAAGAGCCAAAACTCATCTCTATACGATGTTCTGATACAGAGATATAGGTCTTGCAAAACGGTTGCTAGGGTACTCAAGTTTGGTTGCTATGGAGTTGCTTGGGAGCTGGGAGCTTTAAACTTAAGAAGTTTAAATTGGTTTGAAGTTTAAAGTAGTTTAAAGTAGTTTGAAGTTTATGATAGATATATAAATAAGTTAGATAGATACAAACAAACACACACACACACACACACACACACACACACACACACAGACTACCTCGCTCACACACTCACTCAGACACACACACACACACACACACACACACACTCAGAGTTTATGAGTTTAGAGTTTATAAGTGTACAAGTTTTTGAGTTTAGAGTTTATAAGTTTAAATGAGTTTAGAGTTCAGAATTTATTAATTTATGAGTTTTAAGCCCCGTTCACACCGCCAGCGATTTTGTCGCTGCATGTCGCTAGTCTATGTACAGTGAAGTCGCTTGTCGGCGTTCCTAGTGTTGTCGCTCTAATGTTATTAGTAGACTGCACGTCTGAGCATATACCATCACAAGTGTTATATAAAACTGAGATATAATTCTAATTTGACTAGGAATTGGTCTTAAAAGATTTAAAATCAATATTATGCTGTTGGGAGAGTGTTGTTATATTAACCACAGCAGTGCAGTGCATTAAATATTTAACTACATTAACGATCGATCAATCAACAAATTAAACTCACTCATACTGTCAATAGTTACTAAAACGTCATTCGAATTTGACAAATAATCCATTTCTTGTCCCTTATAATCCACATAATGCAGGGGAAACTGTAAAATGAACTGTCTGCAGCAGTGCTAAACTTGCATCATGAAATTACAACACTCGAACTAAATGTGTGAATTAAACTCACTGAGAATGTCGACAGTTTCTTTCCCATGCATCATTTTATTATATCCATACAGTCAAATCATATAAAGCAGTGAAATCGCCCTCGAACTCTTCTTGCCTGCACTCGAGACGGTGACGTGAGCTGAACTCCACTGAAAGTCTTCTTTCCTATTGGTTGTCGCTCGCGAAAATCGCTTCTCATTTGCATAAAGTTGAAATTTCTGAACTTTTGTCGCGCGTCTCGTGTCGCTTGACACGCCCACATTCTGTCGCCAACGGTCACTGTCGCTCGTGTCGCCGGATGTCGCCAGCGCTCCATTGAAATGAATGGGATCATGTCGCTTTGTCGCTGCGTGTCGCTGGCGGTGTGAACGGGGCTTAAGAGTTCATAAGTCTATGAATTCATGAGTTTATTAGTTAATTAGTTATTAAATTTAAGTTAATTAGTTTATAAGTGTATGAGATTAGAGTTTATTAGTTTAAATGAGTTTCATTGGCTAATATATATAGAATGGCAGTTTGAATTAGTTTTCAAGGGATTTAGATTTAAATTTTTGTCGGTTGGTGAGTTTGAATTTTTTTAGAATGCCCAATGTTAAGTCAATGGGAGTTTTTCCGAGTTTTGATCGTCATTTGTAGGAAAACCGTAAGTCCGATCAGTCTGAAAAGATAGAGCACACCGAGTCAGATCTGTTTGAGTGTCTGAGCCGATTTTGGAGTATGTAGAGTTAAAGCTCTAGGAGGAGTTTGAGTCAGATTTTTTAGTAAGAAGAATAATAATAATAATAATAAGTTTAAATAGGATTTCAATATGTTGGCTCTCTCAAGCCAACTTAACTAGATGCGAAAGTTCGTTGAGACAAACTTTAAGTTGGCTTGAGAAAGTTTGGAGCAGAAAGTTTTTTGCTAGGCGGTTGCTAAGATGTTATGGGCGGTTGCTAGGGTGTTCTGGGTGGTTGCTAGGTGGTTGCTAGGGTGTCCTGGGTGGTTGCTAGGGTCTTTTGGGTGGTTGCTAGGCGGTTGCTAGGATATTTTCGGTGGTTGCTAGGGTCTTTTGGGTGGTTGCTAGGCGGTTGCTAGGGTTGCTAGGGTATTTTTGGTGGTTGCTAGGGTCTTTTGGGTGGTTGCTAGGATATTTTGGGTGGTTGCTAGGGTCTTTTGGGTGGTTGCTAGGCGGTTGCTAGGGTCTTTTGGGTGGTTGCTAGGGTCTTTTGGGTGGTTGCTAGGGTGTTCTGGGTGGTTGCTAGGGTCTTTTGGGTGGTTGCTAGGCGGTTGCTAGGGTGTTTTGGGTGGTTGCTAGGATATTTTGGGTGGTTGCTAGGGTCTTTTGGGTGGTTGCTAGGGTGTTTTGGGTGGTTGCTAGGGTATTTTGGGTGGTTGCTAGGGTGTCCTGGGTGGTTGCTAGGGTCTTTTGGGTGGTTGCTAGGCGGTTGCTAGGATATTTTCGGTGGTTGCTAGGGTCTTTTGGGTGGTTGCTAGGCGGTTGCTAGGGTATTTTGGGTGGTTGCTAGGGTATTTTTGGTGGTTGCTAGGGTCTTTTGGGTGGTTGCTAGGATATTTTGGGTGGTTGCTAGGGTCTTTTGGGTGGTTGCTAGGCGGTTGCTAGGGTCTTTTGGGTGGTTGCTAGGGTCTTTTGGGTGGTTGCTAGGGTGTTCTGGGTGGTTGCTAGGGTCTTTTGGGTGGTTGCTAGGCGGTTGCTAGGGTGTTTTGGGTGGTTGCTAGGATATTTTGGGTGGTTGCTAGGGTCTTTTGGGTGGTTGCTAGGGTGTTTTGGGTGGTTGCTAGGGTATTTTGGGTGGTTGCTAGGGTGTTCTGAGTGGTTGCTAGGCGGTTGCTAGGGTGTTCTGGGTGGTTGCTAGGGTCTTTTGGGTGGTTGCTAGGGTGTTTTGGGTGGTTGCTAGGATATTTTGGGTGGTTGCTAGGCGGTTGCTAGGGTGTTTTGGGTGGTTGCTTGGATATTTTGGGTGGTTGCTAGGGTCTTTTGGGTGGTTGCTAGGGTGTTCTGGGTGGTTGCTAGGCGGTTGCTAGGGTGCTCTGGCTGGTTGCTATGGTATTCAGGGCAGTTGATATGGTGTTACTAGGTGGTTGGTAGTTGTCACAGATGGTTACTATGGAGTTTTTATAGAGTTCTTAGCATGATCTTGGCATGATTTAACACTTAACTAATTGCTATTAGCATGTAGCTATTCACTGCTAGCATGTGTAGCATGTTGGAAGTGCTGTTTGCTAGCATGAGTCAAAAGAGCCAAAACTCATCTCTATACGATGTTCTGATACAGAGATATAGGTCTTGCAAAACAGTTGCTAGGGTACTCAAGTTTGGTTGCTATGGAGTTGCTTGGGAGCTGGAAGCATTAAACTTAAGAAGTTTAAAGTGGTTTGAAGTTTAAAGTAGTTTAAAGTAGTTTGAAGTTTATGATAGATATATAAATAAGTTAGATAGATACACACAAACACACACACACACACACACACACACACACACACTCACTCAGACTACCTCGCTCACACACTCACTCAGACACACACACACACACACACACTCAGACACACACACACACTCAGAGTTTATGAGTTTAGAGTTTATAAGTGTACGAGTTTTTGAGTTTAGAGTTTATAAGTTTAAATGAGTTTAGAGTTCAGAGTTTATTAATTTATGAGTTTAAGAGTTCATAAGTCTATGAATTCATGAGTTTATTAGTTAATTAGTTATTAAATTTAAGTTAATTAGTTTATAAGTGTATGAGATTAGAGTTTATTAGTTTAAATGAGTTTCATTGGCTAATATATATAGAACGGCAGTTTGGTTTAGTCTTCAAGGTGTTTAGATTTGAATTTTTGTCGGTTGGTGAGTTTGAATCTGGATTTGAATTTTTTAGAACTCCCCAATGTAAGTCAATGGGAGTTTTTCCGAGTTTTGATCGTCATTTGTAGGAAAACCGTAAGTCCGATCAGTCTGAAAAGATAGAGCACACCGAGTCAGATCTGTTTGAGTGTCTGAGCCGATTTTGGAGTATGTAGAGTTAAAGCTCTAGGAGGAGTTTGAGTCAGATTTTTTAGTAAGAAGAATAATAATAATAACTAGATGCGAAAGTTCGTCGAGACAAACTTTAAGTTGGCTTGAGAAAGTTTGGAGCAGAACATTTTTTGCTAGGCGGTTGCTAGGATGTTATGGGTGGTTGCTATGGTGTTGCTAGGGTATTTTGGGCGGTTGCTAGGGTGTTCTGGGTGGTTGCTAGGTGGTTGCTAGGGTGTCCTGGGTGGTTGCTAAGGTCTTTTGGGTGGTTGCTAGGCAGTTGCTAGGGTTTTCTGGGTGGTTGCTAGGCTGTTTTGGGTGGTTGCTAGGCGGTTGCTAGGATATTTCTGATGGTTGCTAGGGTCTTTTGGGTGGTTGCTAGGCGGTTGCTATGATATTTTGGGTGGTTGCTAGGGTCTTTTGGGTGGTTGCTAGGCGGTTGCTAGGATATTTTAGGTGGTTGCTAGGGTCTTTTGGGTGGTTGCTAGGCGGTTGCTAGGGTCTTTTTTGTGGTTGCTAGGCGGTTGCTAGGGTGTTTTGGGTGGTTGCTAGGATGTTTTGGGTGGTTGCTAGGGTCTTTTGGGTGGTTGCTAGGCGGTTGCTAGGGTGTTTTGGGTGGTTGCTAGGATATTTTGGGTGGTTGCTAGGGTCTTTTGGGTGGTTGCTAGGCGGTTGCTAGGGTGTTTTGGGTGGTTGCTAGGGTATTTTGGGTGGTTGCTAGGGTCTTTTGGGTGGTTGCTAGGCGGTTGCTAGGGTGTTTTGGGTGGTTGCTAGGATATTTTGGGTGGTTGCTAGGGTCTTTTGGGTGGTTGCTAGGGTCTTTTGGGTGGTTGCTAGGCGGTTGCTAGGGTGTTTTGGGTGGTTGCTAGGGTCTTTTGGGTGGTTGCTAGGCCTTTTGGGTGGTTGCTAGGATATTTTGGGTGGTTGCTAGGGTATTTTGGGTGGTTGCTAGGGTGTTCTGGGTGGTTGCTAGGCGGTTGGTAGGGTGTTCTGGGTGGTTGCTAGGGTCTTTTGGGGAGTTGCTAGGCGGTTGCTAGGATATTTTGGGTAGTTGCTAGGGTCTTTTGGGTGGTTGCTAGGATATTTTCGGTGGTTGCTAGGGTCTTTTGGGTGGTTGCTAGGATATTTTTGGTGGTTGCTAGGGTCTTTTGGGTGGTTGCTAGGCGGTTGCTAGGGTGTTTTGGGTGGTTGCTAGGATATTTTGGGTGGTTGCTAGGTGGTTGCTAGGGTCTTTTGGGTGGTTGCTAGGTGGTTGCTAGGGTGTTATGGGTGGTTGCTAGGTGTTGCTAGGCGGTTGCTAAGGTATTCAGGGTGGTTGATATGGTGTTACTAGGTGGCTGGTAGTTGTCACAGATGGTTACTATGGAGTTTTTATAGAGTTCTTAGCATGATCTTGGCATGATTTAACACTTAACTAATCACTATTAGCATGTAGCTATTCACTGCTAGCATGTGTAGTATGTTGGAAGTGATGTTTGCTAGCATGAGTCAAAAGAGCCAAACCTCATCTCTATACGATGTTCTGATACAGAGATATAGGTCTTACAAAACGGTTGCTAGGGTACTCGAGTTTGGTTGCTATGGAGTTGCTTGGGAGCTGGAAGATTTAAACTTAACAAGTTTATAGTGGTTTGAAGTTTACAGTAGTTTACAGTAGTTTGAAGTTTGACAGATAGATAAATAAGTTAGATAGACACACACACACACACACACACACACACACACACACACACACACACAAACACACACACACCCACTAACTCGCTCACACACTCACTCATAAACTCAGTGTGTGTGTCTGAGTTTAGAGTTTATAAGTGTATAAATTGATGAGTTTATAAGTGTATGAGTTCTTGAGTTTTGAGTTTATAAGTTTAAATCAGTTTAGAGTTTATGTTTAAATGAGATTAAGAGTTCAGAGTTTATTAATTTATGAGTTTAAGAGTTCATAAGTTTATGAATTCATGAGTTTATAAGTTAATTAGTTTATAAGTGTTTATAGTTTAGAGTTTATTAGTTTAAATGAGTCTCAATGGCTCATATAGTATATAGAACGGCAGTTTGGTTTAGTCTTCAAGCTGTTTAGATTTAAATTTTTGTCGGTTTGAATTTTTTAGAACTCCCCAATGTAAGTCAATGGGAGTTTTTGAATGAGTTTTTTCGAGTTTTGATCGTCATTTTTAGGAAAACCATAAGTCCGATCAGTCTGAAAAGATATAGCATACCGAGTCAGATCAGTTTGAGTGTCTGAGCCGAGTTTGGAGTATGTAGAGTTAAAGCTCTAGGAGGAGTTTGATATAGATTTTTTTAGGGTCAGAAGAAAAATAATAATAAGTTTAAATAGGATTTCAATATGTTGGCTTTCTCAAGCCAACTTAATAATAATAATAAGTTTAAATAGGATTTCAGTAAGTTGGCTCTCTCAAGCCAACTTAATAATAATAATAAGTTTAAATAGGATTTCAGTAAGTTGGCTCTCTCAAGCCAACTTAATAAGTTTAAGTACAATATCAGTAAGTTGGCTTTCTCAAGCCAACTTAATAAGTTTAAGTACAATATCAGTAAGTTGGCTTTCTCAAGCCAACTTAATAATTAAAATTAAGTCACTTACATGCAATGACTGTTTTTGTTCTGTTTCAGCATCAGCGAAAATAGTTCCAAACAACAGAACAATAGCGCATCTCACAGCAAACTCAGCCGTGTTTCATTAATGAATGATTCAGCGTTTTGAACGAATTTATTGAGTCAAAGATTCAATTATCCATTCATAAACTGCCTCATTCTGAATAAATCAGCCTTTTGAACGAATCGTTTGAATGAATGACTCAATGACTCGCTCATTAAGACTGTCGCCTGCCGCCTCCTACTGGCGGTTTAGTTTCATAAAGTATCATTCTTTTCAACATTCCTTATTTGTATATTCAAAAATATTTAAAATAATCTCATTTAATACAGTTATAATTTTTCAATGTAAATTATTTAATTTGATTGGTATAACTAACAGCCTAGTGTCTTATTATTTTAATTGAATATATTGATCAAATTTAAGAATTTGAAATGAAAGATGGAGCAAACATTTAATAAAATTAGGGAAAAATGCCCTTTATAAAGGAGTGTTTTCAAACAGTGATGTAATGAAACATTGACAATTTAAGTTTGAAGGGAGTAAAGCCTCTGTTTGGGCTATTAAGGATATGTAATTTTGCCAAAAGAAGAACTTTTATTTTAAATAAATGTTCATTTTAAATCAGCCTTCAGTGTGATATGTTACCATATTATCATGCTTAACACTGAGAATTTGAATAATTGTAATGTGATGATCAGATGCAGATATCTAAATCAGAGAATATAGGCGGTTTGCGGGTGGATTATTTATTTTTAATAGTGGATTCGGGTGACTCAAAGACTGCACCAGATTAATGTATTTATCTTTAAAATGTACAAAATTTTCTTCCGGGGGGGCATGCCCCCGGACCCCCCTAGAGGTACCAAGCTACACCAACAAAAATAGTGTGAGAAACACACCAGGCTATATGATGATATACAAAAAATACAAATTTAATTAACTTATTATTAAAATACATTATTAGGATTTTACCACGTCCGCCTCGTTTTGAACCAGGAAAAACCCTGTAAAGTGTACCCTGCTATATGCTGTATGATGATATACAAAAAATACAAATTTAATTAACTTATTATTAAAATACATTATTAGGATTTTACCACGTCCGCCTCGTTTTGAACCAGGAAAAACCCTGTAAAGTGTACCGTTTCTTCTAATTCTAGTGACGTCTCTGCTGCGCGCTCATTGGCTGCCGCGCGGCAACTGCTTAAGCCTACCAGTGAGCCTGGCGTGACGTCACGCCCAATGAGGGCGCACGCGTCACAGCCCGCCAGAATGGGCGACGTCAGAGCGTATATAAGGAAGGCTCGTAGGCTATATTCTCTGTTTTCTGTCGAATGAAGCGACACGAGCTACAGGCGTCAAGCACGGCAGGGAAGGCAATACTCGTTCCCTCTCTAGAGAGAACCGAGGTTACGTGAGTAACCGAGTATCGTTCTCTTACGAGAGGTTCTCTCGTATTGCGTAAGCTTGCTTACGCTGCGGGAACCCCTTGTCCACGCCGTGCGAGCCTAACGATCACATATGACTCTTTATGAAGAGCATAGAGGTGAAAAACAGGTGGCCAGCGGTGCGGGCCAACACATGTTCATAAGCACATCTAGGGAACACAAGAACGGCACGGCCGGTCTATGCATACTGAAACCCTGAGCGTGCAGCTCAACAGACAAGCTAGTCAATAGTACAGCCTGTGCACAAGAGCAGGACGTGACACGACTAGACTGACAGAAGTTTTGCCTGCAGGGCGGGAACTTCCAGGTTATAAAACCTAACAAAAGTGGAGGGGGACGCCCAGCCCGCCGCCATACAAATGTCATGAATGGAAATCCCGCTGGACCATGCCCACGATGAGGCCATGCCTCTGGTGGAATGAGCCCGTATGCCCAACGGACATTGCAGGTCTTTTGACGCATATGCTGCCGCAATAGCGTCCACTATCCATCTGGATAGCGTCTGTTTCGAGGCGGCGCGACCCTTAGCGCGCCCTCCAAACGAAACGAAAAGCTGCTCTGAGAGCCTGAAGGCTGCAGAGCGCGTGACATAACACCTTAATGCCCTGACCGGGCAAAGGCGGTTGACACCCTCCTCACTGCCGGATGACGGCAGGGCCGCTAGGGTAATGACTTGAGCCCTAAATGGAGTACCTAACACTTTGGGGACATAACCGTGCTTCGGTTTGAGAATGGCTAACGAGTCGTTAGGTCCAAACTCGAGGCACGACGCGCTGACAGACAGCGCATGCAAATCACCCACTCGTTTGACTGAAGCCAGAGCTAGCAGAAAAACGGTCTTAAACGTCAAGTATTTCAACTCCACAGAGTCCAAAGGCTCGAATGGATGCACTTTCAGGGACTCTAGGACCAGAGACAGGTCCCAAATAGGGACTGACGGGGGCCGGGGAGGGTTCATCCTCCTGGCCCCGCACAGAAAGCGGGTGATGAGTTCATCCCTGCCCAGTGAGCGGCCGCGCGCCGAATCGGCGAACGCTGCTATGGCCGCGACGTAAACCTTGAGCGTGGAGGGGGACCTGCCCGCGTCCAACATCTCTTGGAGAAAGTTCAATACCTGTGGAACTCCACAGGACTGAGCATTAGAACCCATTTTCACACACCACTTGTTAAACACCGACCATTTAGATGCATAGAGCCGCCTCGTCGAGGGGGCTCTGGACTGCGTGATCGTGTTAATTACCCCTTCTGGCAGATCAACGAATATCCGTTGATTTCCCACGCATGCAGAGACCAGTGCTCTGGATGGGGATGCAGAATCGATCCTCGGGCTTGAGAGAGAAGATCTCTCTTCACCGGAATCGGCCACGGGGCTGTGCCTGCCAGCCTCATTAGCTCGGGAAACCATGGTTGGTTTTCCCAGCGCGGGGCTATGAGGAGCACTGCGCAGTTCGCCTCTCTGATCCTCGCTAGCACTTGAGGCAGCATCGAGATCGGGGGGAACGCATACAGCGGAACGCTGGGCCAGGTCTGGGCCAGCGCACTCTCGTGTTTTGAGAAAAACCTCTGGCACTGAGCGTTCTCGCTCGCGGCGAAGAGGTCGATCTCCGCTTTGCCAAAACGATGCCAAAGCGCTTGGACCGTCTGGCGGTGTAGAGACCATTCCCCTGGGGGAACGTTGTCCCTGGACAGTCTGTCCGGGCCGTCGTTGAAACGACCGGGTACATGAGCTGCCCTTAGGGAGCGCAGCGGGCCCTGAGCCCAGGATAGGAGGCGCTCTGTGAGAGCGCGCAGGGCTCTGGATCTGATTCCGCCCTGGCGGTTCACGTAGGACACTACTGACATGTTGTCCGAGCGGACTAGCACATGGTGTCCCCGTAGAAGTGGTAGAAAGTGCTACAGCGCTTTCTCGACCGCCAGCATCTCTAGACAGTTTATGTGAAGGCTTTTCTCCGTATTCGACCACCGGCCGCAAATCGGCCTGCCCTCGTGAGTCGCTCCCCAACCCATGTTGGACGCGTCTGTCGAGACCACTTTGCGGTGTGTGATGACACCCATCGTCACTCCCCGCTGATACCATTCGGCCGCCAGCCAGGGCTGCAGGGCTGAAACGCAGCGCTGAGACACTCTGACTGGTGCACGGCCCGACATCCATGCTTTGCGGGACACTTCCGACTTTAGCCAGCACTGAAGCGGGCGCATTCGAAGTAAACCCAGCTGCAGGACCGCTGCGGCTGACGCCATATGGCCCAAAAGCCTCTGAAAGGTTTTTAGGGGAAAAACTTTTCCCAGCTGAACAGAAGCGGCGAGGTGCCAAACACGGCGCGCGCGCTGTGTTGACAGTCTGGCCGTCATCGCCGCCGAATCCAGATCTATACCCAGGAAAGTGATAGACTGGCTGGGGGTTAGAGAGCTCTTGTCCCAGTTCACGGAAAGACCCAGGCTTTCCAAATGACCGAGAAGCGCTTTCTTGTGAGAAACTAGTTCCTCTGTTGACTGCGCTATAATGAGCCAATCGTCCAGATAGTTCAGAATTCGCATCCCTTTCGATCTCAGGGGTGCGAGGGCCGCGTCCATGCACTTCGTAAAGGTACGGGGTGCCAGGGACAGGCCGAACGGCAGGACGGTGTACTGATATGCCTGACCGTCGAAGGCGAATCTCAAGAATGGCCTGTGACGGGGAATAATCTGAATCTGAAAATACGCGTCTTTCAGATCGAGAGAGATGAACCAGTCCCCCGGGCGAATCTGCGCGAGGATTTGACCGGTCGTGAGCATTTTGAACGGTCGTTTCACTAGCGCTTTGTTCAAATATCTCAGATCTAATATAAGTCTGAGCGCTCCGCCCTTCTTGGGTACGAGGAAATAGCGGCTGTATAAGCCTGCCTCGGTAGCCAGAGGGTGAACCCGTTCTATCGCACCTTTGTGCAGTAAATTCGCTATTTCTGTGTGAAGCAGATGGGCTGCATCTGCCTTCACTTGTGTCTCGACCCGGGCGCGAAAACGCGGGGGGCGGCGAGCGAATTGAAGCGAATAGCCCTTTATCACTGTATTTAATACCCATTCCGACATTCCCGGAATAGCTTTCCATGCATTCGCACTCATAGCTAGGGGTCGGATTGCCTCCGGGTCCCGCCGCACAGCGCGGGACGGGGAGCCTGTGGCGGTATGTGCGCGAGTCGCGCAGTGACAGTGAGGGGAAACGGGGGCTCGCTGATAGCGGCAGCCGGCTGAGTGACGCTGTGAGAGAGCATTTTGAGGGACGGCTCGCGGCGCGGAAGCGGGGCGGGCTTGTGAGTGTGTACATGAGAGTGTGCGTGCTGTATAGCGGGCACAGGACTCTTTATTAACACACAGCCGGCGGCGGAGTGCTTTCGTCCCCGAATGTGTGAGACAGAGCGGGCACTGTGTAGGTGTGAGCACTGGGTTGTGGGCACGTGACCTACAGCTAACACTCGAGCGGCCGTAGTGCGCTTTATGTGAGTGCACTCTGTGGGGTACACAGGGGAGATTGTGCTTGTGTGTAGTGATGAACATGGGGCTGCGTGCAGGAGGCTGAGTTTTAGAGCGGCCTGCAGCGGAGCTCGAGCGGCGGGGTAGGAAGAGGTTCATGGCCTGTGACGCCTTCTGAACTTCCGAGAAGCTGTCCACGAAGCCACTTACCGCGGGGCCGAAGAGGCCGGCGGGTGAGAGCGGGGCGTTAAGAAAGACGGACCGCTCTTGCTCTCCCATGTCGGCTAGCGTTAGCCAGAGGTGGCGCTCAATGACAGTCAGCGAAGCCATAGATCGTCCGATCGCTTGGGCTGCTGTTTTCGTCGTGCGAAGGGAGAGATCCGTCGCACTGCGCAGGTCGGTCAAAGCAGATTTGTCAAGTTTTGAGGGCAGTCTTTGAGCGCCATCTCGCGGATGGGGGGCAAAGATGCGCTGCAACCGCTGGTTCGACCAGAGGAATCCGGTCATACCCTTTCTCCGTGGCTCCGTCCATGCGAGATAGAGTCGATGAGGCTGGAGGCTCTCATTGGGCGTGCGCGCCCTCATTGGGCGTGACGTCACGCCAGGCTCACTGGTAGGCTTAAGCAGTTGCCGCGCGGCAGCCAATGAGCGCGCAGTATGCCGCTCTAGCTCAGCTGCCCGCAGCTGCACTGCGTTGACAAAAAATGAAATTAAGGATAATTTTTGGCTTCAGTATCTCGAGAAAAGAAGACTTTCCCGCAGCGTAAGCAAGCTTACGCAATACGAGAGAACCTCTCGTAAGAGAACAGCAGCAACAACATGCTTCATGAAAAATAATTTTTTAACATGTAAAAGGCAGAATGCTTTTTGTAACAAAATTTGAATGAATGGAAGTTACTGTGGCATGTGATGCAAATTTAAATAACACTTTAGATTTAGAAGAAAAATTTAATACAACAGCAATATGCAAACAGAAATATGGGCAACGAAGGCTCAGTAAACGTGGAAAGAACGGAAAAGCAAAGGATGAGTCTCTGTTTTTATCCTGACATCACGAGTGAAGATGCCGTCAGGAGCCTGAGAGTCCAGACGAGACTTTAGTGGCTGTTTCGGAAAATAATAACAAGATACATTAATAATAAAGTCATAACTAAAAAACTGTAGCAACTGAATCATCATAGATGCCTGTATGAAATTATGCCCAATACTCAAATCACATTCATCATCTTAAATATTATTGTATCATTTTTAAATATTAGCATGTTAAAATTATAAGTAACACTTCACGGTTAATAAGTTAACATAAACTAAAAATGATCAATACTTCTACAGCATTCAAGTCAAGTCTCCTTTATTTATATAGCATAATCTTAATCTTAAAATTGAATCTTAGTTAATATTAATATCAGCGTTTACTACATTATTAAAATCAAAGGTTAAATTTGTTAACATTAGTTAATACACTGTGAACTAACATGAACACACAATGAAAAGCTGTAACTAACAGCTTTAAAAAAAGATTAATACAGATTAATAAATACGGTCACATATGTATTGCTCATTGTTATTTAATACATAAACTAATGTTAACTGATGAACCTTATTGTAAAGTGTTACCAAAAGATGTAATTTTTCTTTGTCCAGAAAAATGTTCATGATCAAGTAAATATTACAATTGAAATATTGATGATTTCCACTACAAAAATTATGTTCTTGCTCAGTATTTTGACTTGTTTTCCAGTACAAATATCGAAACATTCATTCAAATGAAGTGAGTTTATGATTAAAACAAGAACAAATATCTGCCAAAGTGGGCAGAAAAAGAAACTTAATTAAAAAAAGAAGGGAAAACAGAATTATATTTCTGACACCATTTGCATATATTTGTTCTTGTTTTAATCCATTAGAAACAAGATTTAATATCTTCAGTCATTTTGCTTCTCCAATAAATGTATCTTGATTTATAAATAATCTTGTTTTATAAAACAAGACAAAAATACTAAAGAAAGATTATCAATTTTTGCAGCAATGTAACTTTGTTTCCTCTCTGCTTATGATGTATCAATATCTCACCTGATATTTGGTCTTCTCTGACACACCAGAAGGACACTTTACAGTGGAGACTGAGGATAAACACACACATCTGGTTATCTTCATAATTAAATACAGCAGATTAATTCATTCTACAAATCCAGCACATCCACAGACAACATTAGAACAAGGAAATAACTGTGTAATGTACAGTAAGAACAAGTCTGATGTCTTTCCAGGAGATATGCTACTATCGACGCTGGCGATATGTTTATGCCCTAAATCAATACATGATTAACTAACTGTATTTTTCTATGTACATTTTTGAAATGCACTTTCTGTAAAGCTGCTTTGAAACAATATGTATTGTGAAAAGCGCTATACAATTAAATTTGAATTGAAATGAATTGAATTGAATTGTTTTTAATGTGCAGTTGATAAAGCCTTTCATACGCTAATAACAAAAGATCAATATTGGTTTTAGATGGGTTTAATTATTCAGAATATCATGAAATGAATGATGTTGAACGAGTGTAATGGATCACACAAGGACACGAGGAACGAAAGGGTTAATCACAACCTTAAGCAATTTATGGTAACACTTTATTTTGATAGTCTACTTTAGACATTCTTCTATAACTTTGCAACTACATGTCAGCTAACTCTCATTAAGAGTTATTCATTATACTCAGAGTATTAGTGTTGATTATTGTTGATGATCAGAAGATCCACGGTTTGGATTGTGACCGGCTGATATTGTTTTACTCACAGTTCGGTCTTATATCATACAAACTCCTCCATCTGATGAGGTTTACACTATCACTGGTGTGTGTTTTCATCTCTCTCTCTCCTGTCTTCATGCATTTACTCATTTAATATTCATTCATTAATCTCTTATCTGGAGTGACACTGTAGTAAATAATAAATCACAAATGACAGTAAATAAAGTATTTCATTTAAAGATCAAATAATCCAGTGATCAAATCCATAATCCATATGAAAATGTTTGATTACAAAGCTCCTTAAAATAGTAAAGTACTTAAGATTAAATAAATGACTGCCCTAAAAACACATATTAATATTTTAAAATGATGTTCAAATATATCACCTGTGTTGAGAGGAAATGTAGGATTATCCAGTGCAGCGTTCATGTTCATAACCATTGAATATGATGAATATAAAGTCACACACGAGGATCCGCAGTGAACATGTAAGGGAGAAGTTTTCTTCAGACTGCTGGACTTGTGTGTTCAGTAGAGGCGGGCGGATCGATCCTGAAGTATCGATATATCGTGATCAGTGTTTGGAATAACGGCGTTTAAAAGAACGGCGTTAGGTAACGGCGTTATTTTTTCAGTAACGGGGTAATCTAACTAATTACTTTTCCCGCCGTTACAACGCCGTTAACATTACTGGACGTTAAATGCGGTGCGTTACTATGCATTGATTGAATAAACTGTGTAATCCGAATGCACCCCTGGCTCACACAGCGAGTGAGGAGGTGGGTTAATAACAAGGTTAGCGATTATGATTGGCTAAGGCAGAATCATGTGTTTCATGGTAGCCAATCAGAGCCAGTGTTTTTACACACATTCCAGCACACGCGCCACACACACACACACCAGGGGCCTGTACCATGAAGGTAGCTGAACAAACTCGGGGTTACAGGATTAGTTTTGAGTTGACAAAACCAAACCGATGCGATCAGGCTTTATTGGTGCCATGACCCAGCTCATCAACTTTCTCTGTCAACTCTCTGGCTTTGAGCTTTAAGCTATGATTACTCCACGCGCGCGTACACATACCAAAGTCACGTTGGCACCGAACAACCAATCGCGTTCGATATGGATAGAGCGAGAGCGATATATTTTTCCGCGGAGGGGCAAGAGATAATCATTCAGAATTACCATGAATTTAAATATGTATTTCAAGCTCGAAACAATACGGTCTGCTGCCAAAAAGAAGATAAGACTGTTGGAGAAAGATTGCTATGGAAGCTTGTTTCCGCCACAAAAAAAAAAAAAAAAAAGATAATTGCGACTTTTTATCTCACAATTGCGAGTTTACATCTCGCAATTCTGACTTTATTTCTCAGAATTGTGAGATATAAAGTCAGAATTGCGTGAAATAAAGTCAGAATTCTGATAATTGCGAGGAGTTAATACAGTGTCCCTGTTGAAGCCAACACACATACACACAGTCTCCCACACAGAGGTCAGTATGCAACAGACAGAACACCAGAAACATAACCTGCTTTACAACAGTTATGCTTTATTGGCATACTTTTATTTATTAGGGTGAAGGAAATGATGAAGACACTGTCTGTGTGTTCTGAGACAGCTGCTGAGGTGAATGCATAGGGCTTTTAAGTTTTTACTATGGCAAACATTTTAATGTGTGGCTAAAAAAGGGACTTGCCCTTACACATCTCTTTTATTGTAGGATTTTTCACAACCTGACAGAAACTGAAGCCTCTACCGTCTACCTCAATGGGCTTCAGAACAAATGTGAACAAGGATTTAAAAACCTTGACATAAATTACAGTCAGTCCTGTGTTTGTACGTAGGAAGTCAAGGAACTTTTTTGTGATTTGATTAGCCTCCAGAAAACTTGTAAAGATCATGTTTGTGGTGGAATTATGTTTCAGGAGGAAACAGACTCAGTCAGGGCCCTGTACAATAGGAGTCTTGAACTAGACTGCACACTAAATGAGTCTCAAACTAGACTGCAGACTAAAGGAGCTGGACTGTGAGCTGAGGAGGCTCCAAATAAAAAAATAAAAAATTGGAGATCAAACAGCTGGATAAAACTGACCTCAGTATTTGAACTTTTTTAACCAAGTAACACGAATATTTATTAATGCAACTTTCTCTTGCTCTCTTTCTTTCTTCCTCCCATCCCACAAAACCAATAAAACAGTTTGAGGCCTATCTGCAGTTTCTGTGCTTTTATTAAGTGTAATATTGTATGGTGATTGCGTCTACATATGCATCAGCTGGGTGGTCAAGTGTGATCGGGTCACACTCATAGGGGAGAAGCTGATTTTGTGGTGGTTCTCGCTCCTTTCTACTGGTGGCTATATTGTGCAGAATAGCATGCAGGCACTATCTGTGATGCCCGCTCTGGTGACTCTTAAGGGCCGAACACAGTTGAAACGTGCCTTTAGGAGGCCAAAGGTCATCTCTATCTTCACTCTGGTTTTACTGAGGGCCACACTGAAGCGGTGCTGTGGCCCTGTCTGAGGGTCATGATAGGGGGTTATTGTGTATAGGTTTTTCTGACCTAATTCAAATTAACAGTGTTTTGTACTGTACCAAATGTAACTTTCTTTCCTCAAAGCGCTGACACAACACAGACTCACAGAAAATTCCTGGTCATGCACTGGAGCCAGGCCATTTGGCATCCAAACTTGTGATCATACGTTCATGACCACAAGTCATCTGCAGATGAAATGTTTAGTAGATAATTGTTATATATGTTAATGTTACTTACTATTAATTTAAAGATTCATCTCACAGAAAATAATCATCTCACATGAAGGCCTACTTGAACATTAAGGCTGTGAAAGGACTTCCTATTAACATAATGTGCCTCATGTTCTCCTGGAGCAGTGGAGATTGCAACATGTGTGCAGTCTATTGCTCCAATAACTCTAGGGAATCCTATCATAAGATTAACAGAATAATAATAAAAAAAGATTTTAAATAATTCTTAACATGTAGGCTACTGTATTGTATAGTATACATTTTTTAAATTTGCTTTTTGAAAGAAAAAAAATGTGTTCATGTGATGTCGCCCTATCAATCTTACCGGCAATTTTATAAAAGCCCTATATTTATGGACATGGTCAATAAATGTCCGGGGAACTCTATGAAACTATTACTCCTGCAGCGCGAGGACCACCTTGTGAAAAAACGCAATGCAATACCATTTGCGGTACAGTAAGTGCATGACGTGTCGTTCGTGCAGTTCGACGTGTCAAATTCCTTATGTGCGGCCCAAGAAGTTTGCAAAAATAAGATATTCCTTCCGCGGAAAATCTGTATCTTTCAAACAAAACTCTTGAAACTCTTTCTCTACGAAGTGCTCGTCTAACAATTTGCACTGAGATGTCCACAGGTTTTTATTTTTATTTTGCTTATGAACAATCAAATAACAAATAAGGAAAAAAATTAAAAGGTGAAGACATTGCAACAGACACTGGGAATTAGTTACGTCACCTATATGTTTCTTTGCTCACAGCTGATTGGTCAAACTTCAGTCTGAGATCTTGAATCCAGAACATAACCTGCCCCGGAGCAGGTTAGCCGTGCAGCGTAAGATACCATGGCGACGAACACCGATTAAAGCCAAGCTACTTTCATAGTACCTAAAACCCAGGGTTGGCGGAAACTAAGCTGAAACATAGCTGGCTAGCCACCTAATCCGGCTTCATGGTACAGGCCCCAGCTAAACAGAGATTCGATGAAGCAGCAGCAGAGATGGCGAGTCAGGAGCAATCCGATGAAAAGTTGGCATTTTCAAGGTGGAGATATAAGCACTACTTCAAATTCATTGAGGTCAAAGGCAAGAACTAGGGGTGGAACGGTACATGTAGGCCTATTCGTATTGAACCGAAAGAGAGAGAGAGAGAGAGAGAGAGAGAGAGGCGCGGGCGCGATCGAAAAGTTGCAAAGTGTTTACATTTGTGTGTGTGTGTGAGAGAGAGAGAGAGAGAGAAAGAGAGACGCGGGCGCGATCGGAGAGTCGCAAAGTGTTTACATTTGTGTGCGTGCGCGTGTGTGTGTGGCGCGGACGCGACCGAACAGTGGAAACATAAAAACATAATCCGTAATTTTGTTTGTACAGGACATTCACACTGCAAAGTGTTTAAGTTACTGCTAATTAAAATGAAGAAAAACAAAGGTTTATTAATTTAATAAATAAACTAATTATATAAAACATATATAATGTTATATAATGTGCACAGTCAGTGCACTACAAATAAACTGGTTCAATGCCTTTACTTTGTTAATAAAACTTTTAATAAAAAAATGAGAGAGGTCGATTTAATTTGCAGTGTTAAATGCACTGTTGCCAGTAAGTTACTGTAATTAGGATTTACAGTACATTACCGTTTTCAGTTTTAAAGTATGGTACTGTAATTGTGTAATACAGTGCATTACTGTAAAAACAAGGCTAATCAGTACACTACTGTAAATATTTTTTATTTGTACTAAATTAGATTTCATAATTTTGATATATAATTCATTTTATTTTTATCCTTCATAAATACTACTAACATACAAACCAATTAGACAAAGTTATTACAAAATACCATTTTTTTATTTAAAACATTTCATATATATCACAAAATATACAGTCTGCCAATGCTGGAAATGATGTGTGAAATTTTTACACATTAATGGGTGAGTTTAGGGTCAACGTTTTTTGTGTTAATTTTTAACTCATTCATTGTGTTAATGATTTTAACAAAGTAAATATGTCAGAAAGGTTAGCACAAAGATGTGTAAACGTGTTAAATTAACACATTATGTGATGTCCTTCACTGCACACATAGTTAAAGTCATACATAAAATCATAAACAAAACGTTAGCATTTGACAAAATGAATGTAGAGTCATTGGTTGTTTAGCTTATACAAGTATTATAATGAAATATCAACCATTACATTCATAAAACTGCAAAATATAAATACATTTTTAAGCAGTCAAAAAGGAAATGTCCAACACAGGACAAAACACAGTTCTTTTCACAATACATGACACATAACCCTACCATCAAAATAATTTCACTTATTTCCAAAAATGTGTTGGATTCATGTACACTGGTGGCCAAAAGAAGTATTTAAGTGTCTTAATGTTTTCGAAGTCTATTTGATTCTCAAGAAACATTTCTTATTATTATCAATGTCTGACTGTCTACCCCTCAGTGTACTTCTACTTCTACTTCTACGAGTAAAAATCCTCATCAAAATAATCTTTAAAAAGTCAACACAATGTTTTTGTCCACCTTTGTGAATAAATGAACTTCTCCAAAGATTGGTTCCTGATCAGAACTTGACTGACAACATCAGAATGTTCCCTGATCTGTATGCGTGTCCACAAACGTACTCAGTCCTTCAGAGGAGATCCCGGTTCCAACACTATATAAAACACAGAGAGAGAGAGAGAGAGAGAGAGAGAGAGAGAGAGAGAGAGAGAGAGAGAGAGAGAGAGAGAAATAAATATTAGTGTCAAAATATTTTTAACCTCCTTTTTTTTTACATTTTTATTATTATGTTTACAATAACTTAAGAATATGTATTTGTAAACAGCTTTGGCAATAGCATATTAAACATTTCAACTGAACTAAATTAAATTATTCCAGATTAAATTTTAATACTAACAAATCCTAAATTCTGTCCAAAAATGCTGAGATCCATAGAAAGAACAACTGAAATCGATGATTTTAGCCCATTTCAGCTTGTCTGCAGTGAAGGAGTACCTGTTTGAGACAAATACACAGTAAGACGACACATGCAAGAAATCACTGTGTGATGATTAGTGGTGGAAATTTTGATTCTTTCCAGAGACTCGTTCATTTTCAGTTCGTTCACCAAAATGATTCGTTCAGATTCGTTCACTGATTCGTTCAGTGACAATTTCTTCATAATTACATAAATACTACAGTAGGTGGCGAAAAATAGTGTGTTTTATGCTATGCTTTAACGAACGTATTTACTTGTTACAAAAAAAAAAAAAAAACGGATTTGGCTTCGTTAAAATGTATGCCTTATTTACTAAATTAATAAAATAAGTCTAAATAAGAGGTTCAGATGACCAAAGCAAGGTTTTCTTGCATAATGAACATTTTAAAGTGTTTGGTCAGACATACACATTCATAAATCAAGGATTATATTAAACATTGAGTTCTGAATGTTAAATATGAATATATAAACAATAGAGATCGCTAAGACATGTGACCAACTGGGCGGCAACGTCATCAGAACGCAAAGAATTATGGGTATGTTTGGCCCGTTTCCATGGGCTGCATAGTAGGCTAGTATTCTGGCATGAAAATAATGGAGCTGGAGATTGTAAAAGTGGGGCAGAAAATGTAGTATGCTTAAGCACCACACTCCTCGCGCTCTCTCATCTATCTGCATGCAGTCAGAATTCAAGAAACCAACGTGTGTCTGTGTGTGTGCGTGCGTTCGTGAGAGAAGCGCGGGCGCGATCGAACAGTGAAAACATAAAAATATGCTCCGTATTTTGTGCATGGACATCATTCAAACTGCCAAGTGTTTACTTATATTTGTGTACATGTAATGGGTAGAGAAAATGACCACATATATTAGTTTAATTAAAAAAAAAACTTCTATTTTTTTACTTAAAAAAAGCCGTTGCACTGCTTTAGTTGGGTTGCCGTGGAGACGGTAGCTCAAGCGCTCAGAAATAAACATCCAGCGCTTGAGAAAGACATAATTTTTGTATATCCACTTCTTTCCAACCCACAGTGCTATCCAGCCTGTGGTTTTGTACCTGCCCAGATTCCCCTACGTCTAAGGCCGGTATCATACACTCGCAATAAAACACAACATTGTGCTTTTGTCAAACTGTAAACTCGTCAAACTGTAGCTACAGCCGTCACCCAACCAAAATCTCTCTCTCTCGAACGATTCCGTTCTTAATCTTATGCCATTTCTATCGTGAGAACCATAGATATCATATATAAACGCCTTTATTATATGATATCTATGGTGATAACGACTATTGCAGTTTATAACACAGCAGGTAGACGGCATCTTGAACACAACGTTCTTCCCTCCATGCAATGATGAAGTCTGGCGCGTTTTGTTTGTGCCGCGGATTCCCAAAATGCTTTGCGTTCACCACTGGGAATACGTCATGATGACGACACATTAGCAATCCTTATTGTATGTGCACACCTATAACTGCGCTTTGAATGAGATTTGAATTACATGCTAAATGACCGATCTACCCGGTACTCTCATTCATTTCATTCACGAACGAAATGTACCAGTTTGTTCAATTCGTTCACGAACGAGAGCTCTCTCTCGTTCAGACTCGAAACAGAGCGATCTCAATCCGTGTATCATTCGTTCAATCGTTTTTTGATTTAATAATGAAAGTAGAAAAATTAGAAAACAGTTCCTTTTTCGATTTTTCATTTTTTTTCAAAAAAACGAAAAACAAGAATTCAGCTTGATTTTTCGTTTTTCGTTCTGAGGTAGCAAAATTAATAAACAGCTGGAAAATTCGATTTCTACACGTGGGCGGGAATGAAACGCCCCTTTCCTCTGATTTGTCAGCCGAAGATCAAACTGTCCCGTCATCAGTTCTTCCTCAGTTCTGCACTGCAGAATAAGAGTCCTCTCCGTTGTGTGGATTCTTAACGCGTTTATTGCAACTACATTTAATCTTTTTTTCATCAAACAACCAGACTAACGAATGGTTCGACACAACCCGTACTGGGAAATAAACTAGACAGGGCTTTCTTCTGTGTAGATATAAATTCACCTAACTTTATGCTTTGCATCAGCTCGGTATGCAGGGTAAATGACGGCTGTTAGCCTAACATGGTCGCCCTCGATCGCTCAGTAATTTTTTTTTTTTAAATAATAAATGTAGATATAGATAATCAATATAATTAGTTGTAAATTAAATATTTTAAACACTTATAGAAAAAGAAAAGAATAATGCATTGACTAGGCTATATATAGCCTAAGCCTAGACTATATTAACATAAACGCATGAACTGTCATTCAGACTGACTATCTAACAACCGGAGAACAGAGAACAACAGAGATATTAAAATACATACTCTTCTGAGTTTTATAATAGGCCTTATTGTGTTTTATTAAATTTTATTAATTTATATCTCAAAGATGTGTGCTTGTGCGCAGTGCACTGGGTCATGTTGAGAGGGAAACAAACGCATTTTATTATTAGCCTATTCAGAAAAAGACCGGTAAATAAAATTCAACATTAACATTATAAACACTATTAATAACATATAGGCTATTTCTATGCATATTTTACTTCCCCTTACCATTACTTCCCCTTTGACATTTGCCTATGTCAAATCCTTAAATGAATGGTATTCAGAAAACAACAAGAATAAAAAATAAGTAGCCACGTATAATAAAAATATAACCTAATAGCTTATAATAATAGCCTATTGTGTCCTTTATTATAAACAACATTTAGCCTATTTTAAACGCCAAGCCTAAGCAAATTTAGGCTCTTTGAATCGAAACTGAAACTGTACCGACGTTGGTTTCGCGCATCTCGGTCCTAAGTTTCCATATTTGCAATGCAAAATTTGGATGCTAACTGTAAAGAAGGCTTTAAACTTCAGTCGAGTCCCAATATAGGCCTACACGTATAGGCTAAATCATCATCTTCACAGCATGGGAAATGAGTTTGGAATAACTGCAGTGTGGCACAGCCTTTATATTGTACAACAGACGAATTAAATTAAGCAGAATAACTTTTTATATATTTGGTTGACTGTGTTTTATTTTAATAATGAACAGGCTGCGATGTCAAGTTAGCAATGCCAGAAGTGAACTGATAATAGCCTATGTTGTGAGAGCGAGCGATTATCAAGTGAACTGATAATGGATTTGTTGCTCAGCAGGGGAAATAACTTCGTTATTTGTTACTCTGTCATTCGAAACAGTAAAAATTTATATTTTTATTTGTGTACATTCAAAATGACTACAAAATGCCATGCCTTTGAAAAATAAAGAAAACAACATGATTTCTACTTTAGTGCGTCTCAGTCTCCTTGAACATCTTTCTGGCGCACACCAAAAATGAACCAAAATAGAGTGAATAGCCTTCGGACGCGCCTACTTTTCAAAGTCAACATTTAGATTATTTGAAGTAAAATGCATTATATAGTCACTTAGGAATAAAACTCAGCGTGGTTCATGATAAAAAAGAAAAAAAAAATTACAGTTCGGATAATATGAAAATAGCAAACCCCTGGCACTTGAGAACTCTGGTCTACAAAGAAGAAAGCCCCGTCTAGTCTATTCCCCAGTACGGGTTGTGTCGAGCCATTCATAGTCTCGTTGATGGAAAACATGAAAAAGTTGCAATAAACGCGTTAAGAATCCACACAACGGAGGACTCTTATTCTGCAGTGCAGAACTGAGGAAGAGCTGATGACGGGACAGTTTGATCTTCGGCTGACAAATCAGAGGAAAGGGGCGTTTCATTCCCGCCCACGTGTAGAAATCGAATTTTCCAGCTGTTTATTAATTTTGCTACCTCAGAACGAAAAACGAAAAATCAAGCTGAATTCTTGTTTTTCGTTTTTTTGGAAAAATGAAAAATCGAAAAAGGAACTGTTTTCTCATTTTTCTACTTTCAATATTAAATCAAAAAACGATTGAACGAATGATACACGGATTTATTTCATTTGACTGATCCTATCTTTACCCGGAAGTAAATTACACCGCTGTGCGAAGTGATAGATAGCCTATATGTCGGACGTGTAACTTATTTATGTCCGACACGGTCAGACATGTATTTATCATTGAGTCCAGAGAAAATTTAAGGTTTTGATATTAAGATAATCTACTTCTTTTTCAAAATATAATGCAGACACAGTGGCGCTCGGGCCTTTTAAATATCAGGGTAGATCAGCGCTGTACCAAAGCCCTGGAGCCCTGGAAAGATAGTGGTACCAGCAGGGTCTGATCTCAGAAAGGAGGGTTATCTCAACAGATGCTTCCAACTCAGGTTGGGGAGCCCTGTGCTAGGGCAGGCCCGTATCCGGCCTCTGGTCGAGCTCGGAGCAACGCCTTCATATCAGCATTCATATCAACATATCGAGGTTTTTCTAGCCCTAAAAACCTTCCTTCCATACCTGGTGGGACACCACGTCTTGGTCCGCACGGAAAACATGTCAGTGGCGTCTTACATAAATCACCAGGGCGGCCTCAGGTCCCCAAACCTGTTAGCCATAGCCTCACAGCTACTGCTATGGGCTCAAACCAACTTGCGCTCACTCAAGGCAGCTCACGTGCCAGGCACGATGAACGTGGGAGCAGACATGCTTTCTCGGGGCAACGTTTCCCCAGAGAAATGGTCTCTCCATCCCCAGACGGTTCTCCTGTTATGGGAGCGAGGTCTACGACAGAGCAGAGGTAGACCTCTTTGCCTCAGAGACAACTGTCACTGCCCAATCTTTTTCTCAAAGAGCAGGGATGCGCTGGCCCACGAATGGCCCAGCCTCACCCTCTGTGCGTTCCCTCCAGTCTCTATGATTCCTCAGGACATCAAACGGATCAGGTCATCGAACGGTTTAGCTCGGAACCTCGACCCAAATACGTGCGAAGTACCATTGGTCCTCTCCTTCCTGAAAAAAAGGACGCTTTACAAAGTTGACTAATGTAAGCGTTGAACGTCAGTGCAGGGTCAAGAATAATACCCAAGTTTTTGACAGTGGCAGATGGAATTATTGCTGTAGCTTCGAGGTCAAGTCTGGGAATGTTGCTTACATTTTTTGTTAGAGATGGAGGGCCAGTGATTAATATTTCTGTTTTAGTCAGATTCAGACTGAGAAAATTGGAGTTGAGCCAGGCCTTTAGTTCATTAATACATGATGATAGTGATGTGGTCTGGTGAATAGAATCCTGTCGGCAAGCAGTATATATCTGGTGGTTTATGGTGAGTTTTCTCCCTATTTATACTCTTCTGACATGTCGCTCAAGTTGGCAGGGCATCAAGCGCTCCTATTGGACCACGCGCGCCCGGGCACTCACCATAGGTTTGTGCAGTTGCCGCTGCACAGTCAATCAGCCCGTTTCGCGGGCTATTATGCTCTTGCTGTGCAGCTGCAATGCGTTTTAAAATAAAGGCTTCAATATTCTCGAGAAAAGGAGTTTTCCCACAGCGTTTGCAATGCAGTACTCGTTCCCTTATCTCTAACGAAGGGAAATGTCTCCGTTTTTCAAAATAACCATGTATGTGTAAACGGGGCAATTAGCCGTCAAAGCATGCCCGGTTTTGATAAAAATAGCTTCTACTTTATTTAAATTTAGGCCCCGTTTACATGTACATGGTTATTTTGAAAAACGGAGACAATTCCCTTCGGTTGTGCCCCTCGGAGAGCGGGTTCAGCAAAAAATCGACAGCTGGCAGCAGGAAGTAGCCGCTAATAACCAGAAGTCGGAGGTGGATGCAGCTGTGCTTATTTATATAAAATACCTATATTAGTAAATATTTTATATTATTTTATTATTTTTTTAAATTAAATATAAATTATTATTAATTACCAGAACCACATCCTCTTCTACCACTGTTTGAAGAATTCATCTTCCAGAATACGTTTTAATACGTTTTGTGAGTTTATTTTTAGTCCATCTCCTACCCTGAAGTCCGTTTTGCAGAGATGGACTAAAAATAAACTCACAAAACGTATTAAAACATATTCTAGAAGATGAATTCTTCAAACAGTGGTAGAAGAGGATGTGGTTCTGGTCCTTCAAGAGTCACTCTCAATCTGTCTGTATAAAGCCTATAAAAAAACAGTCTTCATGTATTTTACTACTCTTCAGTTTGTGATTCTTATTAAGAGAGGGTCGTTTTTTAGGATTCTTTGCCTACCCCAAGTCTCTGAGACCCTGACACCTTGCTCTTCTGGAGACTCCAGGTAGGTTGCAGTTCTGGAAAATGGTGGCGCTGAAGACTAAAGGGTTCCTGATGGTTTCACACTTAATTCTTCACCTTAATTCTTCATTCTTTTGCAGTTAACATGTGTTTTTTCTTCTCCACCTGTTTTTGTCTGACCCAATGAGCATTTCACTGTCCAGTGGTCATGCCTTAACTGCAATCTCTAGTATTGCATTAGTATTGCATTCTTCTCATGGGGATTTAATCATTTTTGACTTTTCAGTCTTTGTTAAATCTCTTTTTTGGCTTATTTTATCTGTAAAAGAAAACTTGCCTAACAATTCTGCACACCTGAAAATAAAAAGACATTTTTCATTTCCAGCCTTCATGAACAATTATATATCACTTATAAATGATTAAATACAAAATTAATAGTAATTATTAAGATTAATATGGTTTGGAATTGGCAAAATGTTCCTGGAAATAAAATATGATCAGAAAATCAACGTGCCTAATAATTCTGCACACACTGTAATAACCTCTAATACCGCATTGGGGGAAAAACTACTAGTCATATATTTCAAACCTTAGCTAAGCAAAATTATCTTGCATACTCTATGTACTCTAATGTACTTAACGTATCAAGAGTAAAAGTAAAGGAATTCTGCAGGAAAATAACCTCGTCAGGGTTTTTATGATGGTTCTGCTTTTATTTTATGCCTACTGCATATGTTGCATTTTACTTCCGAATATTTTCAAGGTTGATACATTTAAACTATATACTTTTGTGTAGTTTATTGTAAAACTGCATCATATTGTAAAATAACCTATAGTGTTGCTGTCCTGTGTGGGAAAATCACTTCGAGAATTAACGATGTAGTTCCTTACATACCACCACTGGTTATTTTGAAAATTAAAGTAACAAAATGTAGACCTATTGTCACAATATTAACAAATTGTTGCTATACAGCTCCGTCCAATTTCAAAGGGCGCATCTGAAGCGCTCGGACCGGTCTAGCCTACGGAGGATTGCTCTTGTTGCCTAGCAACAGTGACTGACAGCTGCCGATGACGAGCGGGAGTAACATGCGCACTGGACTTTTTATATTCAGCTGAGTTTTATATTCAAATAGGGTTGAAAACCTGTGTAAATATATTTACCAAGGTCCATTTATGTACATAATAAAAAATAATACACTAGCCTACAAAATCGCATCAAGGTAAGATATAAATGAACATTTTAATCTTCGGCTATCCGAAGATTCTAAGCCGAAAGTAGGCTACATGACCTCAAACATCCTTAATACCATGTCCTCCAGTAAAATATAAAACATAAAAATGACAATAGCCAATTCGGGCTCCATAGCTGTTTACTCAATTATATCAAATGAATTGTCAGGATGGCAGGATACTCTCGCACCGTTGCTTGGCACCTGGAGCGGTAATCGGGAACACCTGGCTGCACAATTAGGAAATCCTACGAAGGCTACATGGTGCATCGTTCGGAGGACGCATAGGCTGCATCGTTTGAAGTCCGCAGCCTTCTAAGGATGCAGTCTTCACATTGGGACACAGCTATAATGAGCATTTGACAGAAATAGCGGCCATCTTGAAAAAATGGCCACCATGTTGAATTTTTGGATGGCCAATGCCTTTTTCCAAAAAAATTGACCCTTAGAGAGTATCTTTGCCAAATTTCATGCTTTTATTCCAATTTGAACGATTCTCTTGAAATGTGCCATTAATCTTCTGCACTATTAGAACCTTAAAAAGAATCATATCAGCCATCTTGGTTGAGTTTACTGGAGTTCAGGTATATGAAAAGGTGAAGATTAGAACCTAAATTTGGTGGAAAACAACAGGTTTCTGATGAGTTGATTGCCTCTTTGGATAATGATATGTCATTAAACCACCAATACCTAGTGATGCTACGTCTGACACCGACGCTCCGAAGCTTGCTTCGAACTCGACCGGTCCTTGCAATGAACCACTGCTTCGGAGCTTGTATCATTACGTCACTAGTCACGTGAAAATGACTTCTGAAGCAAACACACTGGTTCAGTCCTGTAGTGAACCACCTGACGCTTTGACAGCCCAATCCAGTGTTGACAGGTTTGAAACCTGGCGGCTGTATTTCTTATAAAAGTTAAGGTAAAAAAACAACAACATAGAAACCATTACAGAAATTCTATTGGATTTAATGGTTTTCATGGGAATTTTATTGGTTGTAATGGGAATTATAGTGGTCTCTGTGGGTCCACTGATATGTGTTGGGCTGTATTGGTGGGGGCATTAAATCCTAATGCAATATGTACCAAACACACAGTTAAAAAAATAAATAAATTATGTAGTGGTTTAAATGGTAAAAGCCAATGGTTCCCATTTTAATATAAACCCATTAGAATTTCTGTGATGGTTTCCAACTTTTTTTAAGCTGGTCTGATCTTCTGTCCTTGTCTAAAGAAATAATTACACACACACAAATCATGCTTAATGTTTTATTATCAAGGTGAACACGTGAAATTCATCAGTATCTGTAAAATTCACCTACATGAGTTTCACAGCACTAACACTGTGTCAGCTTTGATCGCCTCGGTGAACACGTAATAAACGGGGCGTTACTTGCATTTTATGGTTGTCAGCTTTGTTGCATTACATTTACTTCACCAGGAGATGGTGCTGCAATTTCTATCTGAATGAAGCTTCGAGTAATGAACCATTTTCGACACAATTGTATCAGAAAGCAACAATGCTTCGAAACGCTTCATTTGGCCATCACTACCAATACCCAGAGCTGAGGAAAATAAACCCCGAGTGAAATACAACAAGCTCGGAGTTGACGACTCCTTTGACTCAAAGTGTGATTATCTGCTGTATATATAGACACCTCTTAACTCATTGATTGGGTTGATTAACTGATTGTGCTCCACAGGTGTTTAATTAGGGTTAATTATCTGAACGTGCTCCTCCCGAACTTTGTTAATAAAACATTATTTCTTAATATGCCAAATATGGTAGGGGTTGATCTTTGAGTATTATGATTGGATGGAATGGACATCGTGGTTAATGATTCTTGTGTATAAATATGAGGCTTCTTCCTAACTAAACTTGAGAGTGTTATGGTACTATACTGTCTCTGTTTAATTATTCTCTGCAAATTAATCTAACTATCAGTGTTCAGGCCAGTGCTGTAGCAATGCATCACTTCTTTTCCATGATGTTTTCCCTGCTAGCCATTATTGGGCATGTGAGCACCGACCGGTCTTACAGATCTGAGCTGAAGGTGACGAATGGAATGGGTTGGGGATCGTGGGGGCCTAAGAGCATATGTCCGAGTGGAACATACGCCGCAGGGTTTAGTCTGAAGGTAAGTTGGGCATTGACTCTGTGGCTAATGTGGGGGTGGATGAGCGCTTCAAAGATTCAAAACTATAGAGTTGCTGTTCATTTAATGCCAGGGAACTGCACCTGCTTAAGATTTAAGTGCCAGTATAATATTAAAGAGCATGAAGATAAATGTTACTAAGTTTTGGGTTAGAGTTTCTTTCAAGTGGAAGATTGTCTCAATGTTGTTTTAAGGTGGAAACACTTCAGTTGGGTGATGATACAGCGCTCAATGGGATTCGTCTTCACTGTGTCGATCGGTCCAAAGATTCATCAAGCTCACGTGGATACACCGTAAATGAGTCCAACGTAGCAAAGTAATGGACTCCGATTATGAACAATTATTGCATTTAAGCTAGATAAGTAAATTAAGGATTTTCTTGAATAACAATGATTTAATCAGGCAGCTGTTTTCTTCAGGTGGGGTTCTTGGCAACGTATCAGATGGTGTCGTTCTGGATACTTTACAGCTTTCCAGCTGAGAGTTGAATCTTCCCAAGGAGACAGAGATGATACGGCCGCAAACAACATCAAGTGAGTGTGTGCTGCTATAAGTTCTACAACATCTCTTACCCAGTGTAAACCTCTTACACCATATCTTACCCATCCTGGTTTTATTTTGCCATTTAAGGACTCAGTTTTCCCCCATCAATAGTTTAGGTAATATCACACTTGCAGTGGTGCTGCTGTTCAAGATTGTGATTGCTGCAGGTGATCATGCGACTGACACAACAGCACAATATATTTTATCATAATATTGTCACATAATTTTTTTTTTCAGGTTCAAATGCAGTGGAGGTCAGGAGGTGGAGGGTGGCGGCACAGAATGGGGCAACTGGGGTGACTGGAGTCCAACGTGTGAAGGAAAAGGAATCTGCGGCTTACAGACCCTGGTAGAAGAGCCACAGGGAAGTGGAGACGACACCGCTCTCAATGACGTGATCATGCTCTGCTGTGATTAAGGTGATGTGATTTCAATCAAACTCAGACTGACGCAGACACTGATGCTTCAGAAAGTTCATAAACAGATCGTAAAACCTATTCATATTCGTCAAGCGGTTTAGTCCCGATTTTCAGAAGAGACTCACTTTATATGATGAGCAGATTTAATTTAGGCTTTTATCTAGACACAAACTTTGATCAGCAAACATAAAAAGAAGCACTTAATGTGGAATAACAAACTTCATGTGTTTCTAAAAGCTAAAACATTGTGTAATTGGTCCTCATTCGTCAAGCAAGCATGTTTCAGCTTCTATTTGTGCTTACTGATGTGTGTTATGTTTAAATATGGATATGTGGTGAACCACCCCTTTAAAACAAAAATATATAATATATAAATAAAATATATTTGTCTTCTACAGTGGCAGTGAAGAGGTTCCCCAATGTGTCCAGAGGAGCTTTGGGGATTGCAGTGAATTCTAAGCTGGGGGAACTGAGACTGCTTGAAAGGAAAAAACATTATATATATATATATTTGATTTAGAATATGCTCCCTGCTTGATTGTGTTATATGAACATGTTTCAGACATCAAATAAAAATGTTCTTAAAATGTTACATGTGACTATTTTCTTAGACTGAAATATATGGAGGGCAAAATATATTTTGTGGTATATTTTGTTAAATGTTTTTAAAATATATTTTCTAAAATGTATTTATGTACATATATTTTGAAATGTATTTTAGCAAATATATTTTTTGGCTTTTTTTGTATTTTTTGAAATATATTTCAAAATATATTGTAGAATTTTTATTTTTTTCTTATCGTATGGGATATCTCCCACCACATGTACGTTTTTAGAGTTTTTCACTATCTCACTCTTTACTGTGCAGCTACAACTTAGTGTTTAGTAGGCTATATGACTTTGGCATTAGAGATCACTTGAATATATGGAATATACAGCTACAACTTATTGGTTGGTTCAGTTCGACTAGCTAATTTAAATAACGGTCAAGTTACAAAAAATAACATGTTAAAGTGTGTAAGCACATCAGTCTACTCATATTGTGTTAAATGCTTTAAAGTAAATACCCAAGTTGTGTAAACTTTAAACTACACATGGATGTGTAAAATAGATTTTTTTTTATATATACACTGTTTTCGTTAATGTGCAAATTAGAGTGTTACACATGTGTAATTTTTCCACATTCCTTCTAAGAGTAAAAGTTGCAGTGAAGTAAACTGTAAAGCAGACATGTCTTATGAAGTGTGATATGATGTTGCTGTAATACTGAATATCTCCAGTAGAGAGACACACTGATCCACTGAACCTCTAAAGCTCCACTCCTCCTGTCTTCATGTGTTTGTTCAGTCAGAGCTCAGATGTGTCATCTCTCACAATATCTCAGATATCATCCTCTTCTTCTGTACAGGACTGTTGAAGAGAGTTTGTCTGAGATCATACATGGACAGTTTTAAGACTAAAGACATGCTGGACTTGAAATGTCCCAAATTTGAACAATGCACAAGTTTTCAATGACCTCTTTATGTCATTCTTAAAGTAGGCTACTGTAAGGCTCAATCCCAATTCTATTTTATACCCCTTCGCCTCCCCCTAACCCTTGCCCCTTGAAACAGAGTGTCAAGGCGTAGAGGTGAAAATATTCCCCTAAGAAATGGGACACCACTACTACACCGTTACATGTCGTTATACATCGTCGCTAGCGCCTAGGCTACTGTATTTGCATAGAGCGATCCTGATTGGCTGACGCTTCCGTTGGCGGCGCTTCACTGGCGTTACTCGCGGCAGAAGTTGAAAAATTCTCAACTTCTGCCGCGAGCAACGCCAGTGAAGCGCCGCCGACGGATCCACAATTCTTTTCGGCAACACTTGACGTCACCCATTCAAAGTCAATGGGAAGCGTTGACGCTGACGCCCTGTGTGAACACACCGTAACCCCCAATTTCCACCAACTGCGGAACGGCTGCGGATCCGCTCCGGAACGGTGGCGGAGTCAATAGGTTTCCATTAAAGTCAATGTGTGTATTTTCACTGACTGCGGAACGGCTGCGTTCCGACTCCGGCGATCCGCAGCCCTCTGGAGCATTTACGCAGAGCTTCTGTTTTTGCTGGATGGATGCCGGAGAGCTCCGCAGCACTACAGGGCAGAGTGCGCAGGACAGGAAGTCGAGCAAAAAAACAGAACAAACCAAAAACAAAATAAAAGATCCGGTTAATTTTCTAAATAAAATACACCGTGATCATGGCGGATCATATTTCCCTACACTACACCTTGAAAACGTCATAATATACCATTCCTCATAACATTTTGATTATATAAACTATATATCGCGCGATCATACGTGAATTAGCGAGATCTCGTGGGTCCTCGTGACTTCAGCTGTCAGTCATGGACGCAGCCGTACCGCAACAAATCCGGACCTGGTGGGTATTCATTCGATTCACATGACGTCACTGTAGCTTTGCGCCGCCATCTTTGCGACCGCGGCGGTCTCAGTAATGCCTGCAATGTGCAATATGTCGTGCAGTTGGCTGCAACAACAGCCGAAAGAAGAATCCTGAACTGGTATTTTCTATAACAAAAGAAGAGAGAATCATTTATTTAAAAGACTTGAAGTCTCATGTTGGTTTGTGGTTAATTATATTTCCATTATACTCTTAGTGGCCAAATATAGACAGATATCGACAGATAATGTTTTGTCTTCATTTTATTGTTGGATCTGTTTAAATGCACTTTATCATGGTAGCCTAAGTTAGTAAGATTTGGGGTTGTTTTGAATATAACTGTCTGTCTGTCTGTCTGTTAGTTAATACCTACATAAATCTAATAAATATTTTTCTGAAGTTCATAAAGATATTGTCTTCGTCACATGCGCTTTAGATGTTATTTTGTGTAAGTAACGTTAACGTTAGCTCTGCAGACGATGCATAATCTCAGCCTTGAAATGCATATTAAAGGATTAGTTCTTCCAAAAATGATAATTCTGCCGTCATTTACTCACCTTCATGTGCAAATCCTTAAATTTACTTTCCGTGGAAGACAAAGGGACATTTTTGAATGGAGAGACTTCTTGTCGATGTAATGAAAAGTGAATGAGTAACGTTAGCCTACTGGGGGCTGTCACGCAAAAAAATAAAATAGTAAAAGACAAAAAAACATCATAAAAGTGATCTAATACGACTCGTCTGTTATATTAATATCGTTATTTATTCATATAGCTTTATGTGACAAACAAACTGCAATTTAAGTCGTTATATTATCACTGACACTGAGCTTACCTCTTGATAGCTTTTAATCGCAGCCGAATCATTCAAAAAGATTCGACTCGAAAGATTCTTTCATTTCGATATTTGTGTGTAAACCTTCTCTCTGTAATTTAACATCTGTTCTTTCGGACAGATATGGCAGTCTTTTATGATATTCGGCTTATGTCTCTGGCTGTGCTGCACTGTAAAAAATTATTCTGTGGCTTAGTAAATATTACAGAAATTTTTAACTTTATTAACTTAATAAAATCTCTGTATATCGTTTACTTGATTGTTTGAGTTAAACATACCAAAATAATTGAGTAAAAATCCAACAGTTAATTTTATCTAAAATTTACAGATATATTTAAGTTTTTTTCAATAAAATAATTTAGTATTTGACTAACCAATTATTTCTTTATAATATACTTAATATATATGTGAAATTTCTATCAAAATATTTGAGAATGTTTAATTAAACTGGGCCCGGTTTCCCAAAGCGTTCTTATCTCTAAGTAGTTCTTAACCTATTCCTTAACCTCTCTCTTAACCTTATGGGACGGTTCCCGAAACGTTCGTACGCTAAGTATATCTTTTGTAAGTCACACTTTCGTAAGGTTGGTCTGGACCATTCGTAGCTCTCTCTTAGCGTTGTTGCAGGTCTAAATGAATATAATTCTGAAGTTTTAATACACCCAGACAGTATTAAATTAGGCTAATTCAAGTGTTTTCATGCAAAGAATAAAATTGTCATTACACTGATTGTTGTTAGATTTTTAATTATATTATTATACAATATTATTAATTGAATTAAAACGCTCTTTTAAAGGCCAGTGAAAGCATAGGCTACTGTCAGTTAAGTCCTATTCGGACGCTAATATTGTTTCTCATGGGCTCGTCCGGTATTTTAAACATTTACAGGAGTAAGTCGGTGATTTTAGTGCCGTCCGAATCCATAATATCAGTGTTTTTCTCACCCAATCCGCGTAAAAATCCCTGGCCAAATTAGTACCTTCTGTTTTTTGACAAACAGGTCGTGTGGTAATTTAATTGCCGTCTGAATCCACATCTCCGAGTTTACAAGAGATTCAAAATTCACGGTTTAAATCCTTTTTGATCACTGCCGAGCACCGTACGCAAGATGTAAACTTTTATTACTGAAATGCTGGAAAGTATTTACAAGAACAATATTTCATCGCAGCTCCACCTCAGCGAACAAAAATGGGAAAGATAAGGCGGCACGTAACTTTTTGAAAAGGTTATTGTGGCAGCAATAGGCTATATGTTACAATTTTAAAATATGTAGGCTAGGCTATTATAGGCTATTATAGTTTGAATTATTTTTTATAATATCCAATAATCATAATAAATTGAAATTTCAACTATTTCTGAAGTGCTTCTTTTATAAAGATGACCGCTTTCTCACATAAACAGCCCCTGCACGAGAGAATAATTGATTCTCGAGCAATCGATTTCAAACAATTCAGCACCATTGGCACGGACAGCGCCGGGTAACGTCCCACGTAAGAAGGTATATCTTAAGCGGCTTCCTAAGGTATAGTTCGGGGAACACACTTAGGAAAATAAACAAATTTGGTAAGATATATCTTTCGAGTCTTCTTAGCAGGCTAAGAGTGAGCGTTATCGGGAAACCGGGCCCTGATCTGTTTCAAGAAACAAAAAAATTACTTAATTCAAATCAATATTATTAATATATTTAACACGCTCTTAAAATTGAGTAAGTTTACTCAATTAAAACAATGCCCCCCCTCCCCCACCCTCTGACGTGACGAAAACTCGACGGTTGGAGTGAGCGTGGCTGTTTGAACTCTCCAGTCAAGAACAACAGCTCTCTTCTCAGCGTCGCAGATTTGGTGCATTTTCACTGTGAAATTCAGGTTGGTGTATGTTTTATTTTATCTATAAAATCATTACTGTGCTTTAAATCATATTTAATGCAAAACAACATAGCCTACAGAGGCGTAATTCGACACCTAAACGAGACGAGAGCCGCGTTTGTCTTTTTGCGTGATTGAAACGCTTTGCATAAACACATGACTGACTTTCATAATGATAATGAATATAATTATTATCATTTGGATGATAAAATGTCCTCAGAACTATCACTTTTTGTTTATTGGCAGGTTATGTCAGTCGCTCGCAGTATATTTCGGCTGTGCCTCAGACAGTGACTGTGAGTGAAATGCAAGACGGCGGTATGAAGTTCAAAGTTCACCCGCAGAGGGCGAGTCTGTCTCCGGCACGAGGACCAGCGCAGATTCGGTGGATATTGGATAACAGAGTGGTTGATTACACTTGAATTTGGCTACCTGAATGTTTAAATATTTCATTTTTACTTGTTAAATAAGTTTAAATGCAGGCAATTTTGTATACATGAAAAAACAGTCTAAAATGTGCTGTATTGCTGTACTCATTGAAAATAAAGGCCAATGTAATGTATAATGGTGGTTGTCTGGTCTGGAGTACTATTTTTACAAAGGTTTAGAGAAAATAAAAAAGTTAATATTACTCATTAATAAAAACAGTTAATATTACTCATAAATATTGTTTTTTTAATGTTTAAATGTTAAATTATTTCTACTCAATTTTATTTGTTAATGTACCAGATGCAGTTACTCAGATTTACTTAATTTTTTTACTTGCATTTACTCAATTCATACAGTATATTTCATTGATTTCACAGCTTTAAAATTTACTCAATTTTTTTGAGTGTAAAAATGTTTCACCAATAAAATTGAGTAAATAATAGTTAAACTTTTTACAGTGTGATGGACGGATTAGATAGATTAATTCATGCCAGCCGAACAGCTGCAGATTCATAGATTCATTCATGACATCGCCTCGACTCTCATGAACGCGCGCCATGCTCTATGACTTGAGTATTTCTTTCTATATCATGAAAGGCCAATTGGGGCAAGCATGGGGCAGATAATAATGGACTAAAGAAAACTGGGGCTAAAAAATAAGGATCGGAGCCTAAAATAGAAATTTTCTCCAGGTATCTCTGTCTCTCTCTCTCATTCAAATGGGCAGTTTGGGCGGCCAACCGGGCGAGTCGGTCGCAAATATGGCGGCGTTCTATTTGTAGTGACGTAGGTGGCATAATTGAAGGACGACGGAGCACGGAGTCGACACGCAGCGGAGCCGATCCGCAGCCGTTCCGCAGTTGGTGGAATTCCGGGGTAAGTCGCGTTTACACGCGTCTGGAGGTCTTGCTGCGCGAATGAGGCGTTTAGTGCGACGCGGTGGACGTGAAGTCGACTCATTCGCGCGTCCACTTCGCTTCAAACTTTTGCTTTTTACACGCGTCATATTGTTAACGAACTTTAACGATTTTTTTTGCAACCGTTTCTTTGAAGAACATTACCGTAAACATTGAATGTGAATGATAAGATTGAATGTGACAAAAATTGAATGTGACATAAAGAAAATGATTATTGGCAGTCATGTTGCCTCTAGCCGGTGTATGCAGGTACATTTCTCATACCCCTTCGTTTGAAGTGTGGTCCCGAAAAATCTCAATTTAAATGGTTATTATTATGGCAGCAATATATGATACAATTTAATTTTAAAATATGTCGGCAAGGCTATTATAGGCTATTATAGTTTTTTATATATATATATAATATCCCATGAGTCCTAATAAATGTAATTTAAACTATTTCTGAAGTGCTTATTTTATAAAGAACACCGCTTTCTCACATAAACAGCCCCTGCACGAGAGAATAATTGATTCTCGAGCGATCGATATCAACTAATTCAGCACCATCGCCACGGACAGCGCCGGTTAACGTCGCACGTAAGAAGGAATATCTTAAGCAGCTTCCTAAGGCATAGTTCGGGGAACACGCCTAGAAATGGTATACCTTCAGTTAAGTTATACCTTAAGAGTCTTCGCAGCGCGCTAAGAGACAACGTTATCGGGAAACTCAGCCCAGTTCACTCGCCCGCGCCTCCGTGTCATGATTATCTATTTTCTACTATATTTAGACTACTTCTTATTTATTAAATCCAGATGAAACATTGATTAAAATTAAGTTAAATTTAATAAAAAAACGAAATTCACTTTAAAGAAAGGCTTTGTGCTTTCTGTTTGAGGTCTCTGTGCAATTTTTAAAGTCGCTTCAGAGCAGTCATGTCCGTGCGTAATGGAGAACTGTCACGTCCGTAACATTTTTTTTTTCACATAAATGCAAACACGAAAAATAAAATAAAAATAAGATAAAATTACATTTTCTGTGGAGGCCGATCTTTATTCATCCGGTGGGTATATATATTTTGGTTTGCAAAGTGTAATTTATAGAATTACTAAAAAATATTTTTTTGTGTCACGTCACATGTGTATTTCCCTCATATTAAATATAAAACGCATGTGTAGACTGATATTTTTCTAATGTCTTGACTCCTTTCAGACGTTTCAAATAAATGCATTTTCTGAGAATTTTTATTTTAAGTTTTGACTGCAAATGTCACGTCCATTCACTGGAATCGCCCAATTTTAACGAATTTATCCTCAACTAGTTTTTGTGGTGTAGGTCTATATGTATTTTATGTTAACTTAAATAATAGCCTACTAATAGTGATTTAAAGATGTGGTAGCACTGCGAAGATCGCGATTCGTCAACTTCATCTGTCTAGCCGACAGTGACATAAAAAATAACTGTTTTATTAGTAAACAATTAAAATGTCTCCTGCTATATTGAACATATTTGCCTGTTCCTTACAAAACACTGACAGTGGGGTTTTTGACTGTTTTTTTTTTTTTTTTGAGCAGCTGCGGACAAATTATTTCGACACACACACAATAATACAATAAAAATATAATTTAATTTATTGTTTAATAAAATTATAAGCCTATTATTTTTAGTTTATTAACAGCAACAACAGCTGTAAAGATGAAGTTGACGATCACCATCTCCGTAGTAGTGATCACGCGAAGAAATGCACATCATTACATAACCAGAGAGTAGCCTATTTCTTTTCGTTTTAAATTGTTAAAAAGCATTTCAAGCTTTCTTAAGATATATTTCATGTCTGTGTGAGGCATATGCTGAGTTTCGTTAAGTTAGGATGAGATGCGCTCCTGTTTACGAGCAGTGCAAGTGACCACGCCGGCGCCTCTATGATTGTGTTGTCTGACTGCTATATTTGGTATTTGGCAATTGGTTGATAAAAAAAATATATTAAAATTAAGATATAATTTATACAAAACGAAATTCACTTAAAAAATCGTTTTCTGCAAAACAAAACTTAATTAAGTGGTCAAAATCATGTCTGACCCGCTCCATGTCTCTCGATATTGCGTATACTCGTGTGTGCGGTTCACTTTTCATAATCAACATAGATGAAAAAATAACATTATTATATTTGAACAAAAATGAAACTAAATGAGCTTATTTAATGGTAACAACACAGTAGGCCTACAGACTCTGTATTTGTACAAATTGCTGCACATTCATTTTATTCTGAATTTTGCACACACAAGTTGAAAGGCATTTGTTTGTGCATGCATGTAAAACATATCTGCAACATTTATCAAGTTCACTTATAATTATGCGTGCATTTATTAATTATTATCTTAATGAATAATGTAACAAGGACGAAGCGTGTAAACTGTTTGTTTGGAATTTGGATCGATCATCGCAAATAGATCCGAATGAAGAAACGTACAAAACCATAGGCTATAGAAAATGGGTGGGCCCGGACCTAAATGCCCACCCGGGCCCAATGGTAGCGCCGCGGCTGGTGGTAGCCCTACATCTTACACATCGCGGAAACAAAATAAGAATGGAAACTAAAATATGCAGTATCGCCCTACAGCGCACATTCTATCAGCAGTTCTGGCGCCTCAGTCCCAATACTGTTAAATTCGACGTACGTTCACATCACATGTTAATGCAGCGGTAGAGTTACACTCACAGGACACTGTACACTTAACAACAGTTCATTATTTGCTCGTGCTTTAAAGCTTTGCCGGGTAAACATTTCTTTGGCATTCTGTTCTGACATGATGCACTTTTTCTAAGTGCGAACTGAAGCGCACACTGTCAAACAGCGCCAAACTGGATTTTTTTTGTGTCAGACCCATCTGATATCGAAGGGGGGCTGATAACGCGAGATCAACATGGAGCTAAATGGAAAAAAATAGCACCAAACAAGCCACTTTGAAATGTTGCTGTTTTAATGAATATAAAAGTTGGGTGACCCTCCCCTTAGACTAAAAAAAAGTTGGATGACCCTCCCCTCAACAAAGAATAAAAAGACATGACCCTCCCCTATTTTCCTCCGGTGGCCCCTTTTATAAATACCGAACGGTCCCTAAGCGAATATCGTTTATTATCTTTATGAGCGCTGTCTCTGTGCTGTGGTGTGGTCGGAAACCAGATTGAAAATTGTCAAAGTATCCATTTGAGCATAGGAATTTGTTCAGCTGATTGAAGACAACTTTTTCAATGATCTTGCCTATGAAAGGAAGATTTGAGATCGGTCTATAGTTGCTTAATATGGTCTTATCCAGATTGCTCTTTTTCAGGAGGGCTTGACAACTGCAGTTTTCAGGGAGTTTGGAAAACTCCGGCATTTACCACTTCTAGAAGATCTGCTTCTAAACTGTTTAACACACTTTTGAAAAATGATGTGGGAAGTGTGTCAAGAGCCCAGGTTGATGTTTTAAGGTGCTGTACGGTTTCTTCCAAAATTTTGCCATCAATTTCTTTGAAGTCAGACATAGTAACTACTTTCTCAGGCAGTTTGATCTGTCTGACCCCAGGGCAACTCAAGGATGTGCTGATCACCTTTCTGATATTACTGATTTTCTCAGAGAAGAAAGAAGCAAACTCACTGCACTTGTTGTCTGAGAGCATTTCACTGGGAATCTGGCTTGGGGGGTTTGTCAATCTCTCTACAGTAGCAAAAAGAGTGCGTGTGTTGTTTAAATTACTGTTTATAATATTTGAGAAGAAAGTCTGTCTAGCTTTGCCTAGTGCCATATTGAAAGCATGAAGGCTGTCTTTGTAGATGTTATTCTGGACTACAAGTTTAGTCTTCCGCCACATGCGCTCTGCTTTTCTGCATTGTCTTTTCATATTTTGCACTGCTGTTGAGTTTCTCCAAGGTGCTTTTTGTCTGCCATTCTTCTTCCTGACTTTCACAGGAGCAATATCATCAATTACACTTTTAACTTTTGAGTTTATTACACACACACAGTGACGCGCCTCAGCACACAAACTAACCAAATATTAAAAATAAAAGGATTACAATGTAAAAGATTAATATTGTGTAAATAAAGATATGGTGGTATTCGGCTTGTCCAATAGATGGTCTGTCAGCACACTTTAACCTCACGAGCAGATCCGTTTGCGCTCTGGAGACGTGTTCAGTCTTTCCGCTTGCAAATTTAGTCATGTAAATAACTAATCCGCCATGGCGCGAATTTAAGGGCTGTCACGATGTTAGATTTTTCACACCACGGTTATTGTGGCCAAAAGAATTCACGATATCGATATATCGCGATATCTATAGAATCTATGGGGGGGGGGGGGGGGGGATAACTTGCATATTCATCAAGTTATCAGTCAAATTAATTTTTTACTTTGTTTATATAGTTTTTCTTTTTTACCCAACAAACATAAGGATACTGATAAACACAAGGCACATGCATTTTTACTTCTTGCGTAGCCTACTCAATCTATGGCAAATTTTTGTGAAGGAAGACAAGCATGTGAAGTTTATCTGGTTTCAAACTGAAGCCAAACACTGTCTGAATGTTTCCTGAAGAACTGAAAAGCTCTTAAACCTGTTGTTGCACTGGCGCCAATAAAGTCATGCAGATAGCAGATTTGAATAAAATAATCAAGTGCAAATACAAATACAAAAATAAGATGAGTAAAGAAAATGGGGTTCTTAATTTTAATAATCACCCTTTATTAAATATATGAACACAGAAACCGCCTGTTAACAGTTAATGTCACGTTTCCCATTCCATGATGACTAGTAAAATAATAGCCGCGTCACGTCTATGACAACTCCGAGGTATCGAGTCACACCGGACGCACACTTTCTCAGTTTATGGCCAGCAATATCATTATGTTTAAGGACATTATGGAATTGAGATAATGTCTGTACTATGTTATGATTATACTGTACAATTAAATACAATAGTTGCTGAGTCTGTGATCTGAACACTTTTTCTGCGCTCTGTGTCGCGGCAGGATTTTGAACACGGTCCTGAGCCGTTGCTGGGCGCCGCGGACAGACGCCGAATAGAACCGCGCTGTGCTTCTCGTCCGGTGTGTGTACACTCAGAATGTGTTCGAATTTTAAAGACGTGGCGCTGCGCTTCTCGTCCGGTGTGCGACCACCTCTAAGGTGCTGTTTTCTTTGAAGCCGAAGAACTCTGTTGTTAATACGTGTGTGTGGACAGAGTGTTTCACTCTAGCTGCGCGGGCGCGGACGAGCGCTGCGTATAGAAAACGCCAATATCACCAATACCGGTATATTGTATTGCTCTAAATTAACACGATGTCGATATTTCATGCTTTGAATATCACGATTATCGTCAATACCGGTATATTGCGACACCCCTAGGCGAATGCAACTGGCTTTTGAAAGCCTATATTAAGAATGATGAATGAAGTTATGCAGAAATAAGGTTCTGTTTTTTGTACACACAATAAGAGAATAGAGCTGTACAGTTTATGTGCATTGGGCACATCATTTGTTCTTGGAAATAGTAATGTACCCGATGCTTTTATCAAAACTGACTTACAGAAATCTTAACCCTGGAGCTTTTTTTGCTTAAAGCAAAGGCACATTAAATTGCTTATGACTCAATCCTTGACTAATTTGATTATTAATACATATTATATGGTATAAATGTTTGAGTTCATACTGAGACATTTGATTTGTAAAGTTACAGTTTTTCTCAGTCGCTTTGGTGCATTTCTCATAACACTATTTACATTTGCACAAGAGTTAATGCAGTTCTCAAAACAATTAGTACAAACTGCAAAACCTAGTTGATAACCTGCAAAAGCGTGTCACTTGCTCAAAATGGATAGCTCATTCCTCAAAAGCAAGTATTTATGTCAATGAATGTGTCAGTGTCATCAAAATGAAAAGTCCTGACACCATCGTTTATGAACAAGATAGTCAAATGGCTTTGTCATGTTTTCATTATGACAGTTTACTCTGTAAATGTTTTCCAATGATAAAAGTCAGATCTTGGTGACACTACCTGAAAATGCTCAATACAGCACTAAATACTATTTGCACAGCCATTTGAAAAATACAGTAAAGTTACACATTACTGTATGTATGAGGTAACTGAGTACAAGACACAAATGTTTCACATTTTTACTGCATATGCTCTTTGCAATTCTAATTTGTTCACAGCATTGTGCAAAAGAAAAAATACACCATTATTTACAACAAACATAAACCCCCTTTGGGTAGAGCTGTGCACAACTGTAAACAATATTGCAGTAGGCCTATATACTGTATTGGAACTGAACATACAACATACATAGGACTGTAATCATTCATGCACATCCAGACGTTCCTCTCTGTCTGGTCACATAATTTCATCTACATCCCAGCGAATATCATCTCTTGCTCAATTGCAAATTGTTCAATTTAGGAGACTTTTTCAGCATTTTTTTTGTTGTTGTTTTTCTTAAATGACAGATTTTGACAACTAGTTCAACATTTTTGTATGTAATGACTCAAGCAATGAAATGAGGACTATTAGTTTTATATGGAATGACTATTCATCATTCACAAGTATAGTTAATTTTGACTGACATGACATAAGCAAATGATAATGTTATAAAACAGCAGAGAGTTGTATGAAAGCAATAGATGCATGTCCAAAAGCATTTGCAATTTGTTGGAAGGAATGAGAAACTGCTACTATGATGTGCACAAATGACTAAATGTTGTGGAGGTTGAACTAACTGTTGTGCAAATGTAAATAGTGATGTGAGAAATGCACCAAAGCGACTGAGAAAAACTGTAAGATCTCTAATAAACTTTAGAGGAGACAAATATGAGACCACCAGAATCTCTAGGCAAGGAGAAAAATCTGAGCACAGTGTGTGATGTTGCTAAGATCTTGTTTGAAACTTTGGAAGGGACAAATATCAGACCACTGTAGTCTCTAGTTTAGGAGCACAGTGTGTGATGTTGAGATCTTTTCTAATCTTTAGAGTCAAACGTGAGCGATCCAGTTTCTCTAGCTAAAGAGAAAAACCTGAGATGTTGAGATCTTATCTAATCTTGAGAGACAAATGTGAGCGATCCAGTTTCTCTAGCTAAAGAGAAAAACCTGAGCACAGTGTGTGATGTTGAGATCTCTTCTCAGGGCCGCAGAGGTGGGTAGAGTATCCAAAAACTGTACTCTAGTGAAAGTACTCATAGAAATATTTACTCAAAGTAAAAGTAATAATCTTAATAGTTACTTGAGTAAGAGTAAAAAATAACAAATAAAAAAAAATCCAGTGAATAAACTACTCAAGTCACTAGTAACTTTGGACAAATATTATATAGATAGATAGATAGATAGATAGATAGATAGATAGACAGTGCTATGCATAAGTTTAGGCACCCATACTAAAGTTGACTTAAAAGAGGAATAAAAAATCATCTTTTGGAAATTGAACTTAATGCCTTAATTTAAAAAAATAGGAAAAATCCAACCTTTAAAGACACCAGTTTTCTTTGTGAATGAATAATGTATCGTAAATAAATAAATGTTCTTCCTTAAAATACAGGGTGCATAAGTTTGGACACCCCTATGTTAAATTCCCATAGAGGCAGGCAGATTTTTATTTTTAAGTTTTTTTTTTTTTTTAGTTTTTTTTAGGATACTATGCATCCTGATAAAGTTCCCTTGGCCTTTGGAATTAAAATAGCCCCACATCATCACATAGCCTTCACCATACCTAGAGATTGGCATGGTTTTATTTCAGTTAGCCTAAAAGCTAGTTGGATTTGCATTGAGAGATGATCTTATGGAAAGTACATGCCACTGGCTTTTGCGTTCTACAGTCGCCATTCATTGCGGGAGAAAGACGCGAGGCCGGTGGCGTGATTGGTTGATGTGCGTTTTACCATTGCTAAAATACCCGCTCCTCCTTGAGAGATACGAGACCAGTGCGTCTCACAGGTGTCAGTCATCAGTAATCACGCCACCGGCCTCGCTCGTTCTCCCGCGACCCTAGTCTCGTCCTGCTCGCCACAGTAAACATGATGAATGGCGACTGTAGAACGCAAAAGCCGAAGCCTGGACATTTTGTGCGATATGCAATCTCAAAAACCCGGGCAGACTCACGGAGACTAGTAACTTAGCTTAGCTTTATTGTTTACAACTGCTCTCTAACCGGTAGGCGTGGCTTGGGAGTGGCCTCGTAGAGCAGCGAAGCAAGTGCATTCTGGGAGTTGTTGTCTTTCATCCACATGAGCCAAAAATACATTTTCTGGCTTTTCTCAGTCTAGAAAGCTCCAAATTCAAAAATAATTTCACATTTCGTCTACATAAATGACCCAGTTTAAATACACATTCATCGGTGGAGTATCCCTTTAATAGAACTGAGAACGGACAAGACAGACTGAACAGAAGGAACTTAAATACATACACAGATGACACTGATTAATAGGTGATACAGATGAGGATGATTAACTTAACACACAGGTGATAAGGATGTACGGATTAAGACAGAGAAGACGACACGTGATGTGATGACAGGCGGATAAGTCCAATGAAGACAAACTAAACAGAACACAATTGTGACAGCCTGTCCTTTGGTTTGTATAATAGTAACTTATACAACTACATTTGGATTGTTAATCAATGTAATTAATCAAAATAAAGTGAATCTGCAGAGTTTTGCATTTAAAAGCATGTAAAGTAGGGTGATCATACGTCCTATTTTTCCCGGGCATGTCCTCTTTTTGGACCTGAAGAAATGCATCTGGCCGTGATTTCTAGATCGTCCAAAATGTCTGGGATTTGGCTTTTGCTTTTTAGAGTTGCTGTTTCTGCATTGCTTTAGGTCCCACCTTCTCTCATGCCACCATTGGTCGGTCGGTCATGTACACGCAATCATTGGTCAAACTGCATCTCAATCATTAGTCATTACCTTCAGCACCACGGCAACAGCAAAGAGACAGAGCAGCCCTTGCTTGTCAACAGTGGCACATGGCTCCTGAACAGCGTAAAAAAAAAAGGCCAAATGTGAATTCTCAGATGATTACAGAGAAAATTCCTGTGTTTTCGTCTCTTTTGGGATCCGTGTAAAGCAAAATGACCTGCAGAGACCTGCAAAGCTGGCACGTACGTGTCAGTGTCAAATAAAGGGGCCAGAGACCTAGAAGCCCACATAAGGAAAGTATACAAGAACATAAGGAGGACTGAAATTATTTTATACTGAAATAGTGTAGTTGATTATTTATTTTATTTTAATATATGCCCATGAGAAGAAACAGTGTCATGTAAAAGATGTTAAAAGCTAAACAATTTTCTTTCTTTGTTTGTTATTATTCTATTGTTGCGGGCCAAAAGTTAAATGGAAAGGAAGAATTGCTTTATATATTGAAGTACAATAAGCTAGTTGCAAGGTTGTGAATACATTTGTCAAGTATTTGTTGGAAGTTCAATTAATCATCAATCACAACTCCAAGGTTCCTGGCTGATCTTGATAGAGTTATGGATGACGAACCCAGCTGAAGTTGTGCCAAAGTATTGGATTTGCCGGGACCACAAGTAGCTCTGTCTTTGCAAGGTTTAGTTGAAGGTGGTGGTCCTTCATCCAGCCAGAAATGTCTGTCAGGCAGGCAGAGATACGATCAGCTACCGTCGGATCCTCTGGCTGAAATGAGAGGTAGAGTTGTGTGTCATCAGCGTAGCATTGATAGGAAAAGCCATGTTTCTGAATCACAGATCCTAGTGATGATATGTAGATGAAGAGAAGCGGTCCCAGCACTAAAGCACTCCAGTTGCTAGATGTTGCGACGTAGACACCTCACCCCTCCACGTCACCCTAAAACCGACCTGAGAGATATGACTTGAACCATTTTGGAGCGTAGGTTTCGCCAAAAAGTGACGTGGAGGAGTGTGTGCTGGTTCTGAGGCAGGTTGAGGTTAAGAGTGAGGAGGAAGTGATCTGAGGTGTGCAGTGGAGTGACCAGTGTATGGTCAATGGAGCAGTAATGGGTGTAAATAAGCTCCAATTGGTTACCTGATTTGTGAAGCCGCAGTAGATACTCGTTTGAGGTCGAATGAGGCAAGCAGAGTGTGGAAATCAGCAGCCTGAGGCTTTTCTAGGTGGATGGTAAAGTTTTCAAGAACTACGAGAGGAGTAGGCTACAATCCTCAGGGAAGGATGAGAGTAGCACATCAAACTCCTCCAAGAAACTGCCAAGCTTAACTTGGGGGACGATAAACAACTACAAAATGGATTTTAATAGGACTAGTGATAGTAATTGAATGTGAGATGTCTGAATGAGCTGTTGTCACACAGAGGTGGTAAAGGATAACATTGTTTGAGATGAGCAGACCAGTTCCTCCACCTCTTCCGGTCAGGCAAGTGGTGTGTGAGAAAGTGAAGTTAGTGGAGAGGGCAACAGGTTTGGCAGTGTCCTCTGGTCTGATCCAGGCATCAGCCAGGACACACACATCTTGAAATGTAGGAGATGGGTGTGGAGATAATTCAAGGGGCAATTCACACCTCATAACACTCATACTGCAGCTCCATGGCCTCCCGGTGTAGCTCCGGAACTGAATTATACACCACAGATTATGGTAGACACCACACATCTCCTATGCACAAAGATACAGAACACACCCTGACACCTACAACTTTACAACATCTCTACCTGGCATAGATCATAGGACTATCCAGGCCATTCATAATTTCTCCTCACTTGTGTCAAACAATTTTACAGCGTTAAAGTCTTGGCAACTTCCTGTATGTAAAACACTGTAATGTGCATTGGACATGTGCATGGCTATAGTCACACATCAATTAATGTAATTTCTAATCATTCAAATTCCACATTCAAATGCAATGCAACTGGTCTCTTTTTATAAAATGTTTATTATGTCCAGTCATTCGCATTGTTGTAAACTAGTAGGACCCACAAAATATGACTAATGACAATTCAAATTTAGAGTTGGAATGCAGTCATTTCTATCAATCAACCACACAGTTCCCAGTCAGACCTGCATTATTGAGTGGGGCTATAGCCTGTACATCAAATGCACAGAGGATGATTGCAAAAGCTAAACTAGGGATTTTAAATCTCTGTTTCTGTAAATCGTATTCTCTAATTGACCTCATTGAAACTTTAGGTTTGCATTAATGATTTGCAATTAAAACAACTAATATAGACAATTTTATTTCTATATTTAATTATGTTTTATATTTTAATTATGCATACTGCTGGTTAATATACTAGTTATTGAACATTTTATTGTTATTTTGCTACCTTTCCTTTAATTCATCCAGACAAAGTCTAAATTCCACTACCATATGGCAGTCGAAGTGAAGACTATGGTGATCAAATGAGCTCACTAAATATATGACTCTGAAAAGGAGACCTTATTTACTGCTCGCACATGAGTTCATCATGTGTTATTTTATGTTCTTGTGTTTATCTAACAACTCCCTTCTCATCTTACAATAAAAACAAATTCATCAGTGTGCAATTATTGCATTATCATTCAGAAGTTGTCCAGGTGTTTCGTACGTAATGGAGTGAACGTCATCAGTGAAGTGATTTATTAACCTGTGGAGATCTGACCTGCCCGGCAAACCAAAGCTTCTGCTTAGAGGTGACCAAGGACTTCTCAGAGGGTCAGTTAAGATTAATGAGGAGGACACAGACCAACACAACAGACTTGGTGCAAAAAGTCATTCTACAGACTGAATGCCACCACAACCGAGTACAGGTAGAAGCAAACCCGATCAACAGGATCACAGACATCCTGTCCAGATGCTACCGATCCACTCAGCGCAGTACACCACACATAAAGGTGTCACAGAGGTGCATTTTGCAGTGCTTTCACCTTAAGGCTAACCCTGTCTGGAGTCCTGGTCAATCATCGACTCATGAAATGTCAAAAATGTCCAGAACAAAACATGAAATGTCCAAAAGTGGCCCATCCGAATTTGCCCCAAAGGGCCAGGGGAGGCCTGTAAAACTTGGTTTTCCTGCTAAGGCAAAAGTTGAGATCAAACCCCCTGCAACAAAACAATAAAACTTACTATGTGATCTGCAGAGAAGATCTCACAGAAAGAGCATAGGACACACCGAAACTAAGAATGCCTATATACCACATATGATGCATCTTGTATCTATTGTTGTTTCCCTTTAATGTTTGGTATCATTTTAAATAGGGGTGTGCCCGTGCCACTGAGCTTCAAAAAAGACAGAAAATCACCAAGCCACAATAAAACTAGCCCAGTGATGAATATCCAGGCTTTCCGAAGCCTTGGTACCACTTTCTGTGAGGAATCAATAAAAATACTACTACTAGTCATATACATCTGGCTTAATTATCCTGGTAGAGTTTATGAAATAAGTTGTAATTATGTCCAGTTCGTGAATGAATCATTTGAGTCGGTCCATTTCTAGGCGAAACCTGTTGATAAAACCAGTCTGAATGATTCATTCATTAATAGAACTTATTTGCTTCTCGAGTTCAAATCACAGATTCAATGATCCTGGATCAATGGATAATTTTTTTCAGTGTACACATGAGGTATAAGTAGTTTTACACGGGTAATATTTTATCTTAATAATCTATTATTTGTTCCAGAACAATTTTTTTGAGGACAGTGCTAGCAAAAAAAAAAAAAAAAAAAAACAGCCTAAAACACGTCTATTTAGCGTGAGTATACATAGAAAATCAATGGAATGGAAAACGTGTTTTGTGTGAAAGGCCTCTAATTGTTACAGTTTGCATGTTACCGAAAAAATTTAACTAAAGATGCAATTATGGGTTTAAAGCAATGAGGAAGAGATTGTGCTTCCTTGTACTTTGTCAGTCGACTACTGTGTTTGTGTGTTTTTGCGCAGTAGTATTTTATAATATGTAGAGAATTTCCATGGTTTTTCCTATTGGTAAAGTTCACAGTATAGCATTGGATTTCTGAATCTTTTTAGTGAAGTTAACAATAGTGATCCTGTCATTATGTACAGTGAAAAAAATGATTCGTTGAAATTAATCAAAAGTTTTTATCATAAGTGGTTGCACTCAATTGATTTTATCTACATTTAAACAAATGCATTAATTTGAACTTAATTTTATTTAGTTACGTTAGTATAAAAAAAATAGTAATTCCACCCCTATTTAATTGTTACTTCTACTTAAATAATTGATTTCTTATTTATTTAATTTGAGTGTTCAAAATGATCCAGCTTAATCTACTAGTTAAACAAATACAGCAGTATTTAATTGACAGTATGAGAGGTTGTTAAACGTCTTTCAAATACACACAGAAATGACTTTGTTTTAATCTTACCTTTAATGACTGCAATAATAAAAAAAAGCGAACATGTTTAATAACAGTCAGTTTTAGTTGTGGGTACAACACCCTTTCTGTAGACATGTTAAAACTCACATTGTATAATTGGCCACATAAATATCCAGCATATCAACATAGCCCTTATGTGGCAATAGGCCCCAATACAGTTGTTTGAATGCTTACAACAAGTGCTAAAACTCCACTAATGTTAAAAACAGAAGAGTTTCATGAGTTTCATAACATTGCACATTCATATAAGAAAAAAAAAAAAATGTTTGTGAATCATTGAAACAAGTGCCAAACTGCTAAAAGTTTCTAACAGCAAGTTTCTGTCAGGACCACTACCGTTAAATACAATTGACAATTAGCATACAGTTTGGATTGGCGATATGTTTCCGTTCTGGGCGAGAACTCCCTGTGCATCCATGAGGCCTAGCATGGATAAGAGCAGTGAGAGCAGCAAACAGAACAGAACCAACATGAATGTTTTCAAATATATTTAATTCAAGATTTTAAAGTACAACATAATTCGAGAATTTATTCGGATTCAAGGGGAATCAGAATGCCAAATGCTGACTGGGTGACAGGAGGAGCTGGGGACGGAGGAGGGCTATCAGCTCCTGAGAAACACGATAGCTGTTGATAATACTGAAGGAGCTTATACACTCACCTAAAGGATTATTAGGAACACCATACTAATACTGTGTTTGACCCCCTTTCGCCTTCAGAACTGCCTTAATTCTACGTGGCATTGATTCAACAAGGTGCTGAAAGCATTCTTTAGAAATGTTGGCCCATATTGATAGGATAGCATCTTGCAGTTGATGGAGATTTGTGGGATGCACATCCAGGGCACGAAGCTCCCGTTCCACCACATCCCAAAGATGCTCTATTGGGTTGAGATCTGGTGACTGTGGGGGCCATTTTAGTACAGTGAACTCATTGTCATGTTCAAGAAACCAATTTGAAATGATTCGAGCTTTGTGACATGGTGCATTATCCTGCTGGAAGTAGCCATCAGAGGATGGGTACATGGTGGTCATAAAGGAATGGACATGGTCAGAAACAATGCTCAGGTAGGCCGTGCCATTTAAACGATGCCCAATTGGCACTAATGGGGCCTAAAGTGTGCCAAGAAAACATCCTCCACACCATTACACCACCACCACCAGCCTGCACAGTAGTAACAAGGCATGATGGATCCATGTTCTCATTATGTTTACGCCAAATTCTGACTCTACCATCTGAATGTCTCAACAGAAATCGAGACTCATCAGACCAGGCAACATTTTTCCAGTCTTCAACTGTCCAATTTTGGTGAGCTTGTGCAAATTGTAGCCTCTTTTTCCTATTTGTAGTGGAGATGAGTGGTACCCGGTGGGGTCTTCTGCTGTTGTAGCCCATCCGCCTCAAGGTTGTGCGTGTTGTGGCTTCACAAATGCTTTGCTGCATACCTCGGTTGTAACGAGTGGTTATTTCAGTCAAAGTTGCTCTTCTATCAGCTTGAATCAGTCGGCCCATTCTCCTCTGACCTCAAGGCATTTTCGCCCACAGGACTGCCACATACTGGATGTTTTTCCCTTTTCACACCATTCTTTGTAAACCCTAGAAATGGTTGTGTGTGAAAATCCCAGTAACTGAGCAGAATGTGAAATACTCAGACCGGCCCGTCTGGCACCAACAACCATGCCACGCTCAAAATTGCTTAAATCACCTTTCTTTCCCATTCTGACATTCAGTTTGGAGTTCAGGAGATTGTCTTGACCAGGACCACACCCCTAAATGCATTGAAGCAACTGCCATGTGATTGGTTGATTAGATAATTGCATTAATGAGAAATTGAACAGGTGTTCCTAATAATCATTTAGGTGAGTGTATATGTATGTTCAGTCATTCACACAACATGTAAAATCACATTATTATTTGTGAGTTGATAATGAATGACATTCAGTGAATTAAACTGAGAGAATGTCACTTGTTTAAAATAGAAATGAAGGCATTGTAAATAAATGTGTATGAGTGTGTGTTTTCTATTCCTCCTAACACACAGAATATGATCTGCAGTTTTCATCTTTGTCCACTAGATGTCAGAAGTAGATTTGAGGTGAAACTCAAAGGCCTTTAGTTTCAGGATCAGAGACAGTGAAGAGAAATCAGAGAATCTGATCTGAAGCTCAATGAGGATCATCATGTGTCTCATATGAAGCAGAAAGAGACTCTCATCTGATCAGATTATATTACAGGATCAGCCTAACCCTTCATCACATTCATCAGAGAGATCATTACATTTCACAATAAAAACTGATTCATATCAGATGAGTGTGAACAGAATAACGGCTGAAAGACAATGTAAAACAATAACGACAGTTTTATAGTATAGTTATACAGTTATACTGTATAGTATACTGTATGTACACTTTAATGTAAAATATGGACTCATATTCATGTTAATATTCTGATGATAGAAGAGATACAATAAGACACACCAGATCTATAATGATCAATAGAGAAATAATAATGAAATAGGTGTAGAAATAGAAATGAATCATCTGATGAATCTTTTGTTCAGAAACAGATTCACATCATTGTTCTTGAGCTTCAGCAGTTTCTGCACTTTCTCAGAGCAAGAATAAATGAAACATAAATAGTTTCATGAACATAAAAATCATTCTGACTGACTTTGACACTTTATTCTGTAAGAGACGAAAGATCCCAGCCAACATGTATATGTGGGCCCCACATGGTTTATGCTTGGGCTACGTGGGTACCAAGTGGGTATGGTCCCAAAATGGGCATCTTATCTGGGGCCCACTTGGGTCAGCTAAGTAGGTCCCACATGGGCAAAAACAGGTGGGCTCCCCATGTGGGTCCTAGTTGGGTCACTAATTGGAAATGAGTGCATGGGTTCAAAATGGGAAACACAAATGGGGCCCATTTGGGTTTGTCAAATGGGTTAGGCATGGGCAAACACAATAAATCCCATATAGGCTGCCTACATGGGCCCAAGGGAGTACCCACATAGATAATCTTTATATGGGTTATGAATGGGGTAAACATATGGAGCCCACTTTGATAAACCATATGGGTCAGACATGGGCAAACACAATCAGTCCTATATAGGCTGCCTACATGGGCCCAAGGTGGTACCCACATAGGTAATCCCTATATGGGTTATGAATGGGGAAAATATATGGGGCCCACTTTGATAAACAATATGGGTCAGACATGAGCAAACACAATCAGTCCTATATAGGCTGCCTACATGGGCCCAAGGTGGTACCCACATAGGTAATCTCTATATGGGTTATGAATGGGGAAATACATATTGGGCCCACTTTGATAAACCACATGTGTCAGACATGGGCAAACACAATCAGTCTTATATAAACCGCCAACATGAGCCCAAAGTGGTACCCACATAGGTAATCTCTATATGGGTTATGAATGGGAAAAACATATGGGGTCCACTTTGATAAACCATTTGGGTCAGACATGGGCAAACACAACCAGTCCTATATAGGCTGCCTACATGGGCCCAAAGTGGTAACCACATAGATACTCTCTATATGGGTTATAAATGGGAAAACATATGGGGTCCACTTTGATTAACCATATTGTTCAGACATGAGCAAACACAAGCAGTCCTTTATAGGCTGCCTACATGGGCCCAAGGTGGTACCCACATAGATAATCTCAATATGGGTTATGAATGGGGAAAATATGTGGGGCTCACTTTAATAAACCATATGGGTCAGACATGGGCAAACACAATCAGTCCTATATAGGCTGCCTACATGGGCCCAAGGTAGTTCCCACATAGGTAATCTCTATATGGTTTATGAATGGGAAAAACATATGGGACCCACTTTGATAAACCATATGTGTCAAACATAGGCAAACACAATCAGTCCAATATAAGCTGCCTACATGGGCCCAAGGTAGGTCCCACATAGGTAATCTCTATATGGTTTATGGATGGGAAAAACATATGGGACCCACTTTGATAAACCATATGTGTCAAACATGGGCAAACACAATCAGTCCTATATAGGCTGCCTACATGGGCCCAAGGTAGTTCCCACATAGGTAATCTCTATATGAGCCCTGAATGGGGAAATACATATGGCGCCCGCTTGGTGAAACTATATGTGTCAGACATGGGCGAACACAATCAGTCCCATATAAGCTGTCTACATGGGCCCAAGGTAGGTCCCACATAGGTAATCTCTATATGGTTTATGAATGGGAAAAACATATGGGACCCACTTTGATAAACCATATGTGTCAAACATGGGCAAACACAATCAGTCCTATATAAGCTGCCTACATGGGCCCAAGGTAGTACCCACATAGGTAATCTCTATATGGTTTATGAATGGGAAAAACATATGGAACCCACTTTGATAAGCCATATGTGTCAAACATGGGCAAACACAATCAGTCCTATATAGGCTGCCTACATGGGCCAAAGGTAGTTCCCACATAGGTAATCTCTATATGGTTTATGAATGGGAAAAACATATGGGACCCACTTTGATAAACCATATGTGTCAAACATGGGCAAACACAATCAGTCCTATATAGGCTGCCTACATGAGCCCAAGGTGGTACCCACACAGGTAATCTCTACATGGGTTATGAATGGGAAAAACATATGGGGTCCACTTTGATACACCATATGGGTCAGACATGAGCAAACACAATCAGTCCTATATAGGCTGCCTACATGGGCCCAAGTTGGTACCCACATAGGTAATGTCTATATGGGTTATGAATGGGGAAAATATGTGGGGCCCACTTTAATAAACCATATGGGTCAGACATGGGCAAACACAATCAGTCCTATATAGGCTGCCTACATGGGCCCAAGGTGATACCCACATAGGTAATCTCTATATGGGCCCTGAATGGGGAAATACACATGGCGCCCGCTTGGCCAAACTATATGTGTCAGACATGGGCAAACACAACCAGTCCCATATAGGCTGCCTACATGGGCCCAAGGTAGTTCCCACATAGGTAATCTCTATATGGGTTATGAATGGGAAAAACATATGGGACCCACTTTGATAAACCATATGTGTCATGAGCAAACACAATCAGTCTTATGGTGGTAGCCACATAGGTAATCTATATATGGACCCTGAATGGAGCAATACATACAGTACAAGTATAATTGTGAATATAATGAATTATGTAGTAAATATAAATTGTGCATCTGTAAATTGCATCATAAACTATACACTTGTAAACAACATATCTGTACAATCATTAAAACAATTATATGCAGTATGTGTAATTTATAATCTTTCATATAATACCACTAACAGCTGACTGCGGAATATTTAGTAGTGAGGAAATTTCACAAGTGGACTTATTACACAATTGGAAACCTGGTACCACGCTTGAACTCACTGAATTCACTGAGCTCCTGAGAGCGACCTATTCTTTCACAAAATTTGTAGAAGCGTCTGCTTAGTGCTTGATTTTATACAACTGTGGACAATCGGGGTGTCCCAATACCTTTGGCAATATAGTGTATGTGGTTACAGTATAGGCCATGTCTCTTCAAATCCAGTCCTGGAGTGTTGGTGTTCAGCAGACATTAGTTCCAACCCATGACACTAAATATTCAAAGTGTCAACTTTTAGTGGTCTGATTTTGTGAGTTACTGCAAAATGCTTATCTCCATATAGTTATTTAAAAAATATATATACAAATGGTTCAAAATATCCAGAAAATGGTCACTGTACAATATGAAGAACGGGTTACAGAAGTTATCAAATTCTGTCTATCAAAATCTATCTAAATAATGGAATTATAATGGCTTAGAGATGGGTAGAAGAAATCAAACCCCTAGCAACAGCCATATGCCCTTATTCAATTGAGATACTCCAGAGTTTTCTGGTCAGTCGGTTAGTGACAATGTAATTCTAGAGATTGAATATTGGGGTTAGGGTTAGGGTTTTGATTATTGTAAGGGGCACATCAGTTCAGATGATGAAATAGCCCAAGTAAAGAAAGATAGAATGGAAATTCATGGTTTGAAGGGAAAATCCAATGTAAATTCACAAATCATATTTGTATTATATACAGGAGTACAGAATAAAGTGCAGTTTCATTCATTTAGCATATTGTGTTTTGAGTTCAGTTTTCTTTTGAGGCCAACAGCACAGACTTTTACTTTCAGTCATAGTTGGCACATGACTGACCCTCAAAGTTGAAATACGGTTGAAATAATGTCAGTTGTTGGGTTAGGGTTAGGGTTAGGTTTAGGGTTAGTTAGTTTTTTTTTTTTTACAAAATCTGTATGTTGAATCAATGTCATGTCTTCAAGGAATACATCTTTGAATTATAATTATTTCTAATTATTATTTTGTTATTTTAGCATTGTATAATATTTTGATCCAAACACCACTTCAAAAATCTAAATTTATGTTAAAATATAATCATATTATTAACAAAAATAATAATAATAATGGATATAATTTCAATCTCAACAGAGAAGTGCAGCAGAAACTTTTTTGCTTTGTTTTTTGCTTTGTGTGATTTTGTTTGTTTGGACAATTTTGTGTTTGCCTAAAGCTTACCATGCAGGATTGCATTTTTATTCACACTGTCATCAAAACACTATTTGACCAACTACTTAAATAACATAGTCTACAAATAAAACTGAACACATTTCATAAAAAAAAAAAAAAAAAAAAAAAAAAGTAATATTTTCCATTACCATGCTGAAACAATTGCTATTTGTTGTTTTTACCTTATTTGATTATGATTGGTTAATATGACTGCCATCTACGTAACTGGCCAATGACAACCGTGCGCGCCTTTTTACTGGTCAAGTTTGAAAATACGTCAGTTTGTATTGATGATGACGACATGTGTGTGCTACTGCTCTGCAAGATTACTCGGTCTTTCCTTATGCCTGTTAAATTATTATTTTAAACTAATTTGCGTTGTGACATGTAAACGGAGGAGAACAGAAGCTGATATGTGAACACAGAGGAAGGTCGGTCTGGATGTGTGAGTCGTGCAAACATTTTGGCGATATCAGGTAAGAGAACATTTGTCAGTCTCTATTACGTAAAGTTAGGCTTCGTATCATGTCCTATCCACTATCATTTTAGAAAAATAGAGATCAATTAATAATACAGATTTAAACGTTTAGGTATTACTTTAAAATAAGCGGATAAGAATGTTAATATAGTTCATGGTAGAATATATAATGCAGGTAAACCAATCGTGTGTTAATGGAGTTCATTCACTTCCCAGTGATGTTCTTTGTAAGTTAACTTTCACGGATAAACGGACGTAGGCTACTACAACCTGCAGCTGTGTGTGTGACTGTGTGTGTACCATTGATTTGTTTACAGTAAGATACTAATCGCGATTAGCGTATGCGCTTATTTAACGTTGAAGCCTCTGATGTCAATGTTGTCAGCTAGTTTAAAACTCAAAAACATGAAAACCCTAATAAAAAAACTACAAAAAAAAAAAAAACTAAAATATATTTGAAACATTTATTTTATGCTAAAGTTTACTGCAAAGCATTTACATACATGTACTTAATATAAATACCCTGCAATTGTACTTTTGTATCCTAAAATATATACTTGACCCTTGGGCTGCATTATATATTTGACACCGTTGAGTGCGTTAGGGGACAAAAATGTCCACTCTAAACACTGCCATAAAACTATTATATAATATTATTTTTTTCCACTTTGACTGAATTCAATATTTTAACCAGCATCAGTCCTCATCATACATACCACATATTTATTTAATTTCAGGATTTTAACCCTTTAAATTCCAGTTTTGGTGACGGTACCCTCAATTTTTATAAGAGGAAAAAACACAAAAATGTAATTATTTTCCATATAGTAAATGCAAATTGAAAACCTTGGCTTTGGATTATCACAGTCTTGAATATGTAAAAGATTAGCAGCAAAAAAAATTTTGGTGCATTTTTATTTTTTGTGCTACATCAGATTAAAATAAAAAAAACCCATTCAGCGCATTAAGGGAGAAAAATGTCCACTCTAAACACTGCCATAAAACAATTATATATTATTATTTTTTTCCACTTTGACTGAGTTCAATATTTTAACCAGCATCAGTCCTCAACATACATACCACATATTTATTCAATTTCAGGATTTTAACCCTTTAAATTCCAGTTTTGGTGACGGTACCCTCAATTTTGAAAAAACCTCAATCTAAAATCTAATATCAAAAAAATCAAACCGAAAGAAAACAATGCCGTGAGAAGCGCTTTCTCTCTCTCGTGCGCGCGCGCTCACACACACACACACACACACACACACACACACACACACACACACACACACACACACTCACACACACACACACACACACACACACACACACACACACAGAGAGAGAGAGAGAGAGAGAGAGAGAGAGAGAGAGTAAAACATGACTTTCAGGATATTGTGATTTTTGTCACTCGCCTAAACACCATGCATTACGGCCCTACACACACACACACACACTCTCACACACACATACACACACACACACATACACACACACACACACACATACACACACACACACACACACACACACACACACAGAGAGAGGGAGAGAGAGAGTAAAACATGACTTTCAGGATATTGTGATTTTTGTCACTCGCCTAAACACCATGCATTACGGCCCTACACACACACACACACACAATTTTTGTCAACGCAGACACACATCGCTCTCAGGCATACACACACACACACACACACAGAGAGAGAGAGAGAGAGAGAGAGAGAGAGAGAGAGAGTAAAACATGACTTTCAGGATATTGTGATTTTTGACACTCGCCTAAACACCATGCATTACGGCCCTACACACACACACACACACACACACAATTTTTGTCAACGCAGACACACATCGCTCTCAGACATCCACACACACACACACACACACACACACACACAGAGAGAGAGAGAGAGAGAGTAAAACATGACTTTCAGGATATTGTGATTTTTGTCACTCGCCTAAACACCATGCATTACGGCCCTACACACACACACAATTTTTGTCAACGCAGACACACATCGCTCTCAGACATCCACACATACTCGGAAACATAATTTTTAGATCTTTGAACCATTCAAATCCTTCATGCACAGTCAAGTGCCCCTATAGTGGAAACCAGGAAAATAGCGTGCATTTCCCCCTATAGGGAATACACATTTAGTGACGTCATCTGGTAAAATACACTATATAATGCAAATATAATGCCTTTGCTTCAAAATGAAAGAATGTTTCAACATAAATCATGATTTATGTATTAATGACGGCCCCGGCTTTAAACGACGTTTTAATGGGAGTCAATGGGACATTTTTGTCCCTTATGGTACTGAATGGTGCTATTTGTTCTACACCGTGTGTGTTATACATATTTAAAAAAAAAATTTCAAAATTTGTTAATTTATGCAAAAAGTCACAACTGTGGCAAATTACATACCATTGGCATTAAAACAGCCAAAATGGTCAAAGAAATAAAAATGAAAAGGACAAAAATGTCCCTAATGCAGCCTAAGGGTTAAAGTCAATAAGAACAATAAATGTTGTATTTAATGCACTTTAGTTATGTGGAAGTCGTGCTGAGGTTAAGTGTATTTGATTGTATTAAAGTGAAACTATTGCAAGTGTACTTTAGGTACACTTTATTAATGGTTATATATTTTTTTTAAATGTTGTCGTAATATTAAAAAATGTGCATTGTGTACTAAAGAAAGGCTCCAAATAATGTTTAATTATAAATTAAATATAAGTCTTAGGAGATGTGTCAATAAATATGTTAATGGATTTGAAGTATAATAAAAATGAAGTTAATGTGTTTTACATATATTTAAATATAATTTTTTTATTTAAATTTTTTTTTTTCTCGGGAAGGAGCATCCGAATGAGTAAAGTGACTGATAAAACAGTCATTTACATATGGATATATCTCAAGCATTGGAAGAAGATTTTTTTGGGGTGAACAGGCACCCAACGGAGACACAAATCCACCACGATTATCAACTTCAGTAAGATGCAAGTCAATTTTAACCATTGCTTCTAAACCTTACATTGGGATTTATAGTTAAAAGTATTAGGCTATTCTCATCATCAAAAGTCATTTCATCTACCAGTGACAAATCTGAGTAACTTTTTATCCTTTTGTCTTTCTTCCTCTAAAGTGACAAAGAAAGGAGAACATGTCACCATCATCAGTCCTTTATTTAGTTCACTGAAGAGCATCAAGGGAAAGACCCTCAGACGTGTCATAGCAGGATAAATGTGGCGACAGGTAAAATTATTAGATGGTTTGTTTGATTTTGGTGTACCAATTTGCTTTTTTCAAAGCTACAATTGTGTGATGTGACGTGACATGTATGTGCAAAAACGTCTGCCCACTGCTCCGGGTGTGTGTTCAGAGTATGTGTGTGTGTGTGTGTTCAGTGAGTATTGAACACACACACACTGTGAACACACACCCGGAGCAGTGGGCAGACGTTTTTGCTGCGGCACCCAGGGAGCTATTGGGGACCATTTGTTCTGAATGTTTAATAATGGCAAATGTTGGTACAATTTAAATACGCTTTGTTTAATATTGTTTAAAGGAATGGTACAAATTAAAACTTTCTTTTAAGGACTTTTCAGCCCACTCCACCCAACCCCAGATTGACCAAGGATCCAGATGAGTACTGGCAATTTGGTGAAGGATTGCACTGTCACTTCTGGTATGAATCCATTAACCTTTGTTATGTGTGAGGTGTTTTGAATTTACTTAATTTATTCAAATTTACAAAATTAGATTTTACATAATTGAGGTAGAGTAGTAGTAATTTTCACTAAAATTAAAATGACCCCATGATTTACTCACCCTCAATCCACTGTTAGTGTATATGACTTTCAGATGAATACAATAGGGCTTGGGCGTCGTGACGTCATACTTGGCGTGGCGGCCATGTTGATGGCCTCGCGAATGTAAACATACAGCAAGTCGAACGAGGAGAAGCAGAGTTGGGAGAAAGAAAAAAGATGTTAAAATCCCGAAAAGGATGTGGTATTTATGGGGATACGTTAAATAGGGAAGCCAGGGACCAGTATGTGGACAAAATCGGCAAAAAAAGTGTAGTTAGTAGCTGTCAACCCTCCCGTTTTTTTCCGGGTTTCTCACGTATTTGAGCTCTTTTCCCACTGTCTTCCCGTTTTAGTATTTTCCTATAAAATATCCCGAAAAATAAAAATTTCAACATTCATCTTTCTGTTGCTATCCCTCTGCAAAACTGCAGCATTAACTAAGCGAGTTGTGAAGCTAGGTCTAACGCGACTTTGCTTACAGATTGGCGTGAAATCGTGCTCTCACAACAACCACGCTGTTATCTTAAAAAGGCCAATATCACGCTAAGGTTGCCTTCAAGTTAGCAAAACGATGCTTTGAAAACATCTGTTTTTCTGGAAGGGCAAGGGGGTAGCAACAGGACAACAGTACAGAGACTGACAGGTCCGATGGAAGGGCTAACATTAATGTTATGAGAGTAAGAAATACGGGATATTTTACAGGAAAATTTGTCCACATTACTTACTGGTCCCTGGTTTCCCTATTTAACGTATCCCGGTAAATTCCACATCCTTTTCGGGATTTTAACATCTTTTTTCTTTCTCCCAACTCTGCCTCTCCTCGTTCGACTTGCTGTATGTTTACATTCGCGAGGCCATCAACATGGCCGCCACGCCAAGTATGACGTCACGACGCCCAAGCCCTATTGGAGTTATATTAACTATGAGGTTGGGTTAATAAAGTCCTTCTGGAGCAAGGCCATGAGTTTCCAAAAGTATCCATATTTAAAACTTTATAAAGTAAAATAACTAGCTTCCGGCTATTCATAGATGCCACCTACGTCACTACAAATAGAACGCCGCCATATTTGCGACCGACTCGCCCGGTATGGCGGCCCAAACTGCCCATTTGAATGAGAGAGAGAGACAGAGATACCTGGAGAAAATTTATATTTTAGGCTCCGATCCTTATTTTTTTACCCCCAGTTTTCTTTAGTCCATTATTATCTGCCCCAGGCTTGCCCCGATTGGCCTTTCATTATATAGAAATACTTAAGTCATAGAGCTTCATGGCGCGCGTTCATGAGAGTCGAGGCGATGTCATGAATGAATCTATGAATCTGCAGCTGTTCGGCTGGCATGAATGAATCTATCTAATCCGTCCATCAGCACAGCCAGAGACATCAGCCGAATATCATAAAAGACTGCCATATCTGTCCGAAAGAACAGATGTTCAATTACAGAGAGAAGGTTTAACACACACAAATATCGAAATGAAAGAATCTTTCGAGTCGAATCTTTTTGAATGATTCGGCTGCGATTAAAAGCTATCAAGAGGTAATAAGCTCAGTCTCAGTGATTGTAATATAACGACTTAAATTGCAGTTTGTTCGTCACATAAAGCTATCATATGAATAAATAACGATATTAATATAACGGACGAGTCGTATTAGATCACTTTTATGATACTTTTGTGATGTTTTTTTTTTTTTTTTTTGTCTTTTATTATTATTATTTTTTGCGTGACAGCCCTCAGTAGGCTAATGTTACTCATTCACTTTCATTACATCGACAAGAAGAGTCTCCATTAGGCTACATATTCAAAAATGTCCCTTTGTCTTCCACGGAAAGTAAACTTAAGGATTTGCATATGAAGGTGAGTAAATGACGGCAGAATTATCATTTTTGGAAGAACTAGTCCTTTAATATGCATTTAAAGGCTGAGATTATGCATCGTCTGCAGAGCTAACGTTAACGTTACTTACACAAAATAACATCTAAAGCGCATGCGACGAAGACAATATCTTTATGAACTTCAGAAAAATATTTATTAGATTAGGTATTAACTAACAGACAGACAGTTATATTCAAAACAACCACAAATCTTACTAACTTACCATGATAAAGTGCATTTAAATAGATCCAACAATAAAATGAAGACAAAACATTATCTGTCGATATCTGTCTATAATGTTGGCCACTGAGAGTATAATGGAAATATAATTAACCACAAACCAACATGAGACTTCAAGTCTTTTAAATAAATGATTCTCTCTTCTCTCTTCTTTTGGTATAGAATAAAATACCAGTTCAGGGTTCCTCTTTCGGCTGTTGTTGCAGGCATTACTGAGACCGCCGCGGTCGCAAAGATGGCGGCGCAAAGCTACAGTGACGTCATGTGAATCGAATGAATACACAGTCTACTTGTATATAAAGCGCAACTTATGACGTCAGAAGTAGCGTAGTGCATCATGGGGTAGCGTAAATATATATATAATATATATAGTAATCGATTGTCGAGTTCACGCGCATAGGTTTAGTACCTATGATCAAGCGCGTGAACTCGACAATCGATTACTATGGACTTCGACCGAAAACAGGAAATAAATACAGTATGAGCGCTGGCTGAATAAACATAATTATTATTCATATCTTTCACATCTACTGCAGTCAAATTCACTTGTGTTCACGCTGAAGGAATAACTCACATTGGCTGTGCACTTGTAATGACACATCAAGGATGTTAAGAGGCTAAAAGCAGGTTTAAGACTTGCCCTATTGAAGTCAATAGGATTCATATTTTAAAAAGAGGATAACACGGTGTAGGCAACACCGATTTTTGTCGTTGTTCTCTGTATTGACAGCACTTCAAATGTACAAAAAAATGAGCTCAATGTTAAAATTGACCGGAGTTCTCCTTTAAGTGGAATCCGTATGTTTGTTTGCCCGGAAGCTAGTTGTTTTACTTTATAAAGTTTTAAATATGAATATTTTTTTACACAAACTCATGGCGTCGCCATCGCCATGGCGTCGCAGCTTCAGAAGGCCTTTATTAACCCCCCGGAGCCACGTAGAGTTCTTATACAGGGTGGGCCATTTATATGGATACACCATAATAACATGGGAATGGTTGGTGATATTAAAGTCCTGTTTGTGGCACAACTTTTGTTTTTTCAATAGGAAGAGGGCCATGTGACACATCAAACTTATTGGTAATGTTACAAGAAAAACAATGGTGTGCTTGGTTTCAACGTAACTTTATTCGTTCATGAGTTATTTACAAGTTTCTGACCACTTATAAAATGTGTTCAATGTGCTGCCCATTGTGTTGGATTGTCAATGCAACCCTGTTCTCCCACTCTTCACACACTGATAGCAACACCGCAGGAGAAAGCACACCATTGTTTTTCTTGTGACATTACCAATAAGTTTGATGTGTCACATGGCCCTCTTCCTATTGAAAAAAACAAAAGTTGTATCCAAAATGGCCGACTTCTAAATGGCCACCATGGTCACCACCCATCTTGAGGAGTTTGCCCCCTCACATTTACTAATGTGCCACAAACAGGACTTTAATATCACCAACCATTCCCATGTTATTACGGTGTATCCATATAAATGGCCCACCCTGTATAATGGATAGATGCACTTTTTGGAGCTTCAATCTGATGGTTGCAATGGTTGCAATCCACTGCCATTATGCAGCTTGGAAGCATCAGTGTGTTTATTAATATAACTTCGATTGTATTTGTCTAAAAGAAGAAAGTCATACACACCTAGGATGAGTGAATCGTGGGCTAATTTTAATTTGTAAAGTGAACTACTTCAATACTTTGTGTAGTTAGGATTCTGAATTAAGTGTAATGTTTCTCTACATATCAGAAATATACAGAACCACTTATTAGGGGTGGAATGGTACACAGAAGTCACGGTTCGGTTCAGACATCACAGTTCGGTACAAGTTTGTTACAATGGAGGGAAAAGCAAAACAAAAATGCAGAAGGCTTGTGCATGTCTCAGGCTGTACCACCAAAGGAAAATAAATTGCTTAAGCCTTGTATGTTTTAAATAAGTTTTATTAATAAAGTAAAGGCAAAAAAAAAAAAAAACAGTTTATTTGTAGAGCACTGACAATAGTTTTATATAATTAGTTTATTATTTAAATTAATAAAAAGACAAAAAGACCTTGATATATGTTTGGTAATTGCTACAATTAAATAAAAAATTAATTTGCTACATTTCAGATTAATATATTTGTTTTCCTTTAAATTTTACAGTAACTTAAACACTTTGCAGTTTGAATGTCCTGTATAAACAAAATTATCTAGTATGTTTTTATGTTTACACTGTTCGATCACCCCACCCACCCACCCCCACACCCCCCCACACACACACACCCCCACACACACACACACACCCCCACACACACACACACACACACACACACACACACACACACACACGCACGCACGCACACACACACACACACAAATTAAAGTCATTCTGAAAATGAAATCATTCTGATTGATTAATCTGAACATAGTTTTTACATGAATGCTAAGTCATTGGGTTGATGTGCATTTATAAGTCACAAGCTTCAAATTTTATTTAATCTTTTGATGTAAACGTAATATGCAGTTTCCTGCTGTTGTCACAAACTAACCATCCTCTGTTGTTTTAAAAAGCAGACTTATATTTACCTATTTCAGGTCCTTATTAGGAGACGCGAACTACAAAAAGCCTTGCCGTGCTGCTTATATTAATCAAGCCATAAAAAAAAACAAGGTATCTGCAGATGAGAGTCCGAAACAAGCACATGTTGGACAAAGTTGTCCTGCACCACTTCACAGAATGATGAGTGGGAAGATCATTTTAGATTGACACAACAGTAATTTATTATATTCTTAAATAATATTACAACAACATCAGCTCATAATTCAAGTACTGAGATAAGTTTATAGTTCAGATATAAACACTGTCTACAGTAGCAATCAAAATAGAGTAAATCAACTTTTGCAAGAAACTTTACACTTGAAACTTTAATCATTCATTCTAGAGATTCGTTCAAAAACACTGATTTATCCAGTAATGAAACACGTATTTTAGTCATTTAATTATTCATTTAAACCTTTTTTTTCATTCAGATTAAACATTTTAAATCGACTGCAGGAATTAACATTTGTCAGAACCTCTTGAGTATTTAATCGTGATCTCTGTCTGAAACACTGAAAGAATCAGGATTCTCATTTCGACTTAATTCTAACTTGTTTATTAAAACTGTGACTCTTAAGTTGAGCCATCCTGGAAATTTAAGAATCATCCACACCTGTGATCACCTCAATTATTTTACAAAGACACGAAGAATAATATTTTTGTATTTCTACTTTAAAAGCAATCGTAAATCATTAGCAATAAAAAAATAATTAAAATACTTTAATTATGCATCATTTCATCGGCCCATTCTATCATGGACTGAGTTTTTAATGGTGTACTTGTATCAATGAATGATTTGATGCTTTCAAACACATCGCATATTCATACTTTATAAACTGGTTTTATTAATACAAAATTAAATCGGAATAGTCTGAATAAATAAACAGTAATTCTCTGTTAAATTTCCCAAATGCCCTTCCAGTGACATTCCAATACCATGACTATTCCAATTGAAGTTTAATGCTGTTGTTTTTTTTTTTTTTTTATCCTGAGTAAAAGTTGTTATTCTTTCATAAGGTATTGTGTAAGTATGTGTAAGTAACATGATTTCTCTAAAATCATAATCTATAAAAAAAACTAATTTGTTTTGCAGAGGCTCTTAAGAAGACTGCTCAGATCAACTGGCAAGAAACTAAGAGGGAACTTTAAAAAAAGTCTGAGAAAAGAGATGGAGGACAGTGTCCAGAATGCACAAATGACTGTCTGCAGTGTAAGCTGTACTGATACATGTATAGTTGCTGCTTCTTCTAACTGTCCCCAATTTATTTCTTTTTCAAATGTTCAAAGCGTTCAGTATAGACTGGGTCAAATACAGGTTAAAGGTATGTATTTTAACAATTAGGTATATAACTTTAAAGAGATACTTTAATCTGACATAAATCTGCTTCTTTAAATATTGTCTCTGGAATTTCAGAATATAGCATAATATGATGGGTAATTTCAATAAAATTTTAATTTGAAAAGATTTCAATCTCACTGTGTGATCAAATGCTTTAAAACTTGTTTGTGTGGTGTTGCTATTCATTTAGATGGAACCCAGATGATCCCTAGTTGGGCCACATGCATATGATTCCTAGTTGGGCCCCACCTAAAGCCCTGTGAAATCCTGCATAAAACCTAAATGAGTTAGTTGCTGGGGCCAACATGGAACCCATAGACAAACCCACTTACAGCCTGTATTTCGGCCCATGTAGTAACCTTGTAGTACCCACAAAAAAACTAAAGCTGGGACCAAGAAGGGTCTTGTGCATGTAGCCCAGTTGGGGCCCACCTTTTTGTAAGTGCCATCCTATACGAAATCCATGTGGGCAGTTGGTATGGGGCCATTATGGAACCCACGGACAATCCCATACAGAGCCAATTTTTCAGCCTATTTCAAACCCACATGGGCCCCATACACAAATGTCGCGGGGTTAAGCTGGGACCGTGTTGGGTCTTGTGCAATTTGCCCACTTGGGTCCCACCTAGTACAAAGTGCAATCCTATATGAAATCGATCTGGGCAATTAACATGGGGCCATTATGGAACCCGTGGACAATCCCACACAGAGCCCATTTTTCAGCCCATTTCAAACCCACAAGGGCCCCATGTACAAATGTCTACTGGGTTAAAGCTGGGACTGAGGTGGGTCTTGTGCATTTTGCCCACTTGGGTCCCACCTTGTACCAAGTGCAATCCTACGTGAAATCCATCTGGGCAATTCACATGGGGCCATTATGGAACCCGCGGACAATCCCATACAGAGCCCATTTTTCAGCCCATTTCGAACCCACATGGGCCACATGTACAAATGTCTACTGGGTTAAAGCTGGGACCAAGGTGGGTCTTGTGCATTTTGCCCACTTGGGTCCCACCTAGTACCAAGTGCAATCCTACATGAAATCCATCTGGGCAATTCACATGGGGCCATTATGGAACCCGCGGACAATCCCATACAGAGCCCATTTTTCAGCCCATTTCGAACCCACATGGGCCCCATGTACAAATGTCTACTGGGTTAAAGATGGGACCGAGATGGGTCTTGTGCATGTTGCCCACTTTGGTCCCGCCTAGTACCAAGTGCAATCCTACATGAAATCCATCTGGGCAATTAACATGGGGCCATTATGGAACCCGCGGACAATCCTACATGGGGCCCATTTTTCAGCCCATTTCATACCCATATGGGCCCCACATACAAATGTTGGCTGGGATGCTCCGATTAGTCAAAAGCCATCAGTGATTGTCATCTTGATCTGCAATACAGTGAAGAAATAAAGAGCGGTAACACAGTCATCACTGTAATGATAATAATGAACAGGTGATGTAATGTGTTCAGAAGGGTTGTGGGAAAGATGTGGGGATGTCGTGTGTTACAGACTTAAGAAAAATAGCTCTAAAAGCTCAACCAGACCAGACTGTCATGTTTGTCCTTACGTGTGTGTGTGTTTGAGAGAGAGAGAGAGAGAGAGAGAGAGAGAGAGAGTGAGTGTGTGTGTGTGTGTGTGTGTGTGTGTGTGTGTGTGTGTGTGTGTGTGTGTGTGTGTGTGTGTGTGTGTGTGTGTGTGACAGACTGAAGGAAGCTTTGAAAAGCATAACTCAGTGTAAAGTGTAAAATAGCAGAACTAAAAAGGTTTAGCCGGTGTAACCAGACAAGAGTAAAGGTCACTACACACTGAGTGTGAAAATGTCATAATGCGTTTTTTTTTTTGTATCCGTCATTCGGTGGCTCTGAATTGTCAAAACACCTCTAAAAATGGGAAAATAGAATCTTCCGGGTTTTATTTTTAATTTTTTATGACGGACGAAAGTTTCGGAGGCAGTGTGTAAGCGTGATTGAAACAACGTGAGGTCGTATTTCTTTTTTTAACGTGCGAAAATTTCCGGCAGTGTGTAAGGACCTTTAGGACCTTCAATGTGTATAGTGTGACTCACATAATCCTGTAAGATCAGGTGAGCCAGAGCAACATAGACCTCTGAATCAATAATAAATTGTAAATGTGTTCAGCATTCAGCAACAAATATTTTTCTAGACTATAGATTTTCTAGACTATAAGTGGGAAAGTGAGCAGGATATATTTAGGCTTCCACATGGATTCGGCTGGCATCTGTGATGCTAAGCAGTGTATGTTTGTTCTGAGACATGACTTTGTTTTCCTCACTGAAATATTTTAAAACAACATTCAGACACATTAAATACTACATTAATGCAATTCTACGATGGCATTCTATGCGTTTGTTGTGTGTAATAAAGCATGTCAATCATCATATGCTTCACTGTTCTGAGCAATGTGTGGTAATTATGTACAGTGCTTAGCATACCCAGGTGAAAAAAGAAGTATTAAATGTATTAAAATATGTACTTGAGTATGTTTTTAGTACAATACAAATACCGTAAATCCTCTAATATAGGCCCGGGCCTTTATTTTACTCAAGCGCATCGCGGCCCCGGCCTTTATTGGAAGGAGGCCAGAATTAGAGACAGGCCTTTATTTCTATTTGAGCAAAACAGACTACCAGTAGAATGAATAAAAATGAGATTTTGTGTCTATTTGAACCTATAAAATACTAAGTTAATTTATTGAAAACGTACAGTTACCATATAACATTATTTTACTCGTCTCAGTATAGCAATAGAGTTTGGTAAAAGCTGTTCATTCATTCACACACAAAAACAATCATTTTGAAACAGTATTTGTGCGCATAGTAGCTCCACAACAGCGCGCATCTGTGCATTCACACACACACACACACACACACACACACACACACACACACACGATTCATATTTAAACAGTCTTTTTGCGTGTACAGACACTATTGCGATTAGAACAAAGCAAATACAGAACTGACCTATTCCTCAACCGGATCCGTTGCTCCTCGAAATGAAAACGAGGTGAACCTGAAAGTGAACTCGAGGTGTGTGTTATCCAGCTGATTGTGGGTGTTCACAGGTTTGCGTGGATCGCCTCAGAGTTTGAATAGCGCGCGCTCTCCGTAATTAAGATCAAAGTCAACAGAATATTTTGAATCTCTTTTGCACTTATAAGAAAAAAAGCCTATCGCCGGCGCGATTGTCGACCCCAGGGGGTTAAAAAATAGATTTTCGCCAAAAATCCTCTTTGGCTCTACGGCTGCCATGGTAAACAACGTTAGCCTTCCGATGACTGAAGTCTCACGTGCGAGTCAAGAGCGAAGTGATTGACATATTGACATGACCAGGCTCCCGTAGCTATGGCTTGGATTCGTTAGCAAACATTGCCCCCCTGAGGTATTTGCATGTTACTATCACAAGCGTAATGCTGTGGCCTGCCCAGAAAAACGTTGGTTCTAATAATAGCCCCGGCCACTATTAGAGACCGGCCTTTATTTACCTCCGCCGACAGCGAGACCGGCCACTGTTAGAGACCCGGCCGGTAATGGAATACAGGCCAATATTAGAGGATTTACGGTATACTATAATGCATTTTTAATACATTTTACAGTACGTCTTTTTCACCTAACACATGCTAAAGTTGACTAAAAAGAAGAATAAAAAATCATCTTTTGGAAATTGATCTGAATGCCTTAATTTAAAAAAAAAGAGGAAAACACCCTTAAAACCTTTAAGGACACCACTTTTCTTTGTGAATGAATAATGTATCGTAAATAAATAAATGTTCTTCCTTAAAATACAGGGTGCATAAGTCTGGACACCCCTATGTTAAATTTCCATAGAGGCAGGCAGATTTTTATTTTTAAAGGCCAGTTACTTCATGGATTCAGGATACTATGCATCCTGATAAAGTTCCCTTGGCCTTGGGAATTAAAAAAGCCCCACATCATCACATAGCCTTCACCACACCTACAGACTGGCATGGGGTATTTCCATAAGATCATCTCTCAATGCTAATCAAACTAGCTATTAGGCTAACTGAAATAAAACCATGCCAATCTCTATGGTGATGTATTGTGATTGTCAAAACATTTGGTAAGTATTTGATACAAGCTTGACCCAAATTTCACGATTTCAATTCAATTCGATTGCCAATGGACTAAAGAATTGCTCCTGTCTGCCTCGCTGCCTGCTGTGAGTGTGTTTGCTTCGGTGCTGTAAGCTCCGTCTTAGCCTCGTATTTCTTTGTTTTGAACCATCATTTACTACAATTTGTAGTTGTTTATACTAAATACAGCTTACCCAACATCTCAGATTAACCTGACATCGCTAGCTTCCGTTACTACTAGCACAGCACGCTAGTAATTCGCTAGCCTGTTAATGCGCCATTTTATATTTCTTGCGTGCGCCCGCGCCTTTGAGTTCATAAAAAGTTCAGGTGAGTAAGAATCACTCAACAAACACGGTGAGTAATGTCTTGTCCTGTTATTGTCACCTGCACTTCTGTTGGCAATATAGGATTTATATGTGATAAATGCAAGGAGACAGTTAGGCTGACGGAGAAGATTTCAGAACTAGAGACACGCATCCAAACTTTAATTGAGGATAGTAAGAGTGCTAGAGCTTTAGATACTGCTTTGGATGCGCCTAGCATAGTGAACTCTTTACATGATGCGGTTCCAGCTGAAGTAGTGCCTGTGCAGCCGGGCAAATGGGTGACCGTGAGGGATCGCTCTAGTCGCGGATCAAAAAACCAATCCGTTCCAATTACCATAACAAATCGATTTGCCCCGCTCAGTGAAACACCCACAGAGAGTTCTGTTAATTGTGCCCTAGTTATTGGCGATTTGATCACACGGAACGTGAAAATAGAGACACCAGCCACCATAGTCACATGTTTGCCGGGAGCCAGAGCGCCTGACATCAAAGCAAATTTAAAAGTGCTGGCTAATGCTAATCGTAAATTCTCTAAGATCATTATTCACGTCGGCACTAATGATGTTCGACTCCGCCAGTCGGAGATCACCAAAATTAACATTAAAGAGGTGTGTGAACTCGCAAGTACAATGTCAAGGACTGTAATTTGCTCTGGCCCCCTTCCTGTTCGCAGGAGTGATGAGATAGTCAGTAGATTGTGTTCGCTTAACGGTTGGCTGTCGAAGTGGTGTCCGCTTAATAATATAGAATTCATAGACAATTGGAAAAGTTTTGGGGGCAAACCTGACCTGTTGAAAAGAGATGGTATTCATCCCTCCTGGGATGGTGCTGCTCTTCTCTCTAGTAATATGGCTCATAGTCTTAGAGCTCAAACATGACAATCTGGGGCTCAGGTCAGGAAGCGGACAGACTGGCTAAACCGACCGTCTGCTAGCGGCCTCGCGTCACCAAGGTCAGATAAATCCCATCACATAGAGCCTCTTTCACCTAGCTATCATCATATAGAGACTGTGTCTGTTCCCCGAATTTGGAAATCCAAAAAACTTTTAAACCTATCTAAGGTTAAAAATTGAATTGATGTTCAACTAATAAAAAAAAAGCTTTAATACAGATGAGCAAATGCTAAAGCTTGTGTTGCTGAATATTCAATCTCTTACTTCAAAAGCACTTATTGTTAATGATATGATTTCAGATAATAATCTAGATGTGCTGTGTTTGACAGAAGCATTTTTACACTTTGATTCTCTCATCTACACAGAAGCAGCCGTTTTCATTTTTGCAAATCATACATTATTACAAGGAAAAACATTAGGTCTTGTAGGTCTTGATAAGCCTAGGGCTTCTATCTATCCCTTTTCGAACTGTGATTATTATGCAAAAAAAAAAAAAAAATTGGTTTTGTTTTTCTGGTTTTTGTTTTATTGTTATTGATGGATATTTCATGTGTTTCTGTCTTTGGTTTAATTTACTTCTTAATTGTTCGAAATAAAGATTGCATTCATTCATTCATATTAACACACGAGGGAAATCATTGTTGTGTCCATGAAGATGTGAAAAAATAGGCATAAATCTATCTTACACGTTTACCCAAATTATCATATGCCTGTTTAAGCGAAGCTAATCTGTGTGTGTTTCTCCATCCCCAATGTCACTTCTCTGTGTTTTACGGCCCTGACGAGAGCGTCGGTCTCCTCGGCTGTGAACCGCTCCTGGCAAATCCGCCGTTATAATAGCAATCCGCCATGGAACAAGCGCTCCTGCTCTTAAAGGGAATGTGAGATGACGCTCTGATTGGTTTATTTCACGTTACGCCCAAACCACACCTATGAGTAATGAAGCGACTTCAGACCAACACATTTTAGATTTGCGTTGAGCGCAAGAGTCATTTATCGAGAGAAAGTTACTTGCGTTTCGCACTTGATACTTGCGTTTCAGATCGTTAAAATAGGGCCCTCAGTGTAAAATGTCAGTGAACTTACTAGTCAATTTCCTCTGTATAACAGTTTTCTGTATACCTATAGATGATTATATACAGTCCTGACAGTAAATATTAAGATGGATGGTTTGGAAGTGGTCAAATGTCTAATAATTATTCATGTGCTGAAAATGCATCTAAACCTTACCATTGTCATAATGATCAGCTGAGCTCCTCTGGATGATGCATTATCATCTTTACTGTAATTACCTTATTAATAAAAGAGCCATATTTGCAGCTCTGCCAGCCTGACATACAAATTTCTGGACAAAAGTTTTTCAATGATCTCAACAGCTTTAAAACTAAGAAATGAGTCTGCCTCGACCCAGCTCCAAAGCATATGTTAGATGAGCTCATCCCCGAAATATCTTAATTATGACGGAGAAAGAAGGAAGTCAACAGTTATATATTGATTCCTCACCATTAGTGATCCTGTGTGTTGATCACATTAAGCCAGAGGAAGCGTGTGTATCTGTGTAAGAGCGAGGAGAAGAGCCGAGAACATTACGACTCTGAGCTGTGTGTCTATCTGGATGTTTCCTCTTATCTGCTCATCACAATGTGTCTAATTGAGGTGAAGTGTTTGTAGTTTTACTGACTGTGATGAGTGTCTGCTAAACTGATACTGAAACTGATCCTGCATCAGCCTACTGTATATAAGAAGCCAGAGGAGGAGTTTAACCTTCACACTGTATACAAGCTGAGCTGTTTCAGTTAACGATCTCTCAGCGCTGGATTCTCCTCTCTTCTGCTCATCACAAGGTAACTAAAACACTTCATCTTTCATTGTTTTGTAAAGAGATTTTTCGGTTACACTTTATTTAAGGTGTCAGTGTTACAGTGTAATTATATATTTATTATTTTATTTACCTTTATTTTACCAGTAAGTCTCAATGAGAATAAAATCTATTTTACAAGAGAGACCTGGCCAAGGTAGCAGTCATAACCTAAGACAACATTATAAATACAACAAATTAAAAAATAAAAATTAATAATAATAATACTATATTAGAACATAGTATCCTCTCAACAAAAACAATCACAAGCCTTCATTACCACAGTCTTTATGATGCCTTTAAATTCAGTACTGTGTGATATTAAGCAACTACATGTACTTACTATAGGGTTAGGGTAGGATTAGGGTTTGATTGAGGGTAAGTTGCATGTAATTATGCATAATTTACTGTTATTACTATGGTAAGTACATATGTCATATATGTAAGGTGTTGGAAACTTTTCCTTCATCAAAGCAGAGACCAGGAGACTTGGTTCTTTCTTCAGCAGGATTCTTTATTGAGAACACGAGCTGTCGCAGCTGTAGTCATCAAGTCTATCGCTGTAGTCATCAAGTCTAACTAGGGAAGTAGACATTCTAGTTTATATACATTTCAAGGGGACTGTCATTTTCTCGTGAGAGACGTGAGTCATCTGTTGAATGAAACACTTGATAGTTTGATACTGTGGACGCATGTACACCAGTAGGAGAAACAACAGCAGAATTGCTATTTCCTTGATGCACAGCCAGGGTTTACCTAACAAGTTTCCGAACCATGAAGAATTATCTTCAGTCATCTGGTGTAATTTTTCTGAAAGATCAAGAATGTCTTGTTGGATTTTGTTGGCTCAGTGGTTCATGTAGGTTGTCTACAAACCAGAAGGTTGGTGGTTCAATCCCCGGTTCCACCTGACCAAGTGTCGAGGTGTCCATGAGCTCCTGACGAGCTGGATGGCGCCTTGCATGGGTGAATGTGAGGCTATGTAAAGCGCTTTGGTGGCCATAGGTCTGTGAAAGCGCTATATAAATGCAGTCCATTTACCATCCAAGATGTAGGTGTCTTTTTTCCGCAGTAGTTTCAATTTTGATATTTTTAGGTCAAACCGTTCTTGTCTCTCAGTCATTTAATGCAGGTCTATGGTCACTGTCTCAAAGAGCAAGCACAAAGTCCAAATTAAAACAATTCCCCATTGTCCAAATTAAACAATTCCCCATCGTAAGTACACATTGATGGCCTAAGACACGAAACGAGTGGTTTGTGTGAGAAAACGAACAGTATTTATATCGTTTTTACCTCTTGTAACACAGCCACGTCCAAGCAGGTTTGGAAGTTTTCTTTAAGGTCCTGTCGGAACCACTTCCCATTTCAGGTTCTTGAGATTCATTTGATGATGATGTGATCAGCTCATAAACTTCATCATATGTGTTGTAGTTTTATGTTCATTATGATTCCAGGAAAGATCATGAGATCATCTCATCCGTGAGTTTATATAGTCAACTATCTTTGTATTCCAGCCTCTGGTATCACTGTGATCATTTGCACTTAAACTAGTTTCCTTTAATTAACATTGAGTGTGACTTCAGTCAGTCAGCAACACAGATTTCCATTTCTTAAAGTAAACAGGCTTGCAGAGCAGCAGAAGAATCTATATTTAATAAAGATCAGAATCTTAGTGCTTTATCTCGCGATCATTCATGGGTTTCTGATTCTACTGAGGATATGAATAAACACTGAGTGAACTTTAAAAATGAAAGCATCAGATATAAAGCGTTTTCAGATTCAGTCGTCGTGGTTGAGCCGAAGCGTTTGTGAAAGTTAGACTGGTTTTTCACTCAAACCACCATTGTTAGTTAATTGAGTCTTTAAGGTAATTACAGTTTCACACGTTGGATCAAATAGTTTGTCTGTAATCTCAGGCATTTCCTACATTATATCCACAAGCTTTAAGATGTGTGTTTTTACAGTGAATGAAGAGCTCTTTAAACACTCCAGTGGAAACTTGTGAAACATCTGTCAGTCTGTGTGTTGCTCCACAAACTTCTGCTTTGACCTGCAGACGAAACACACACTCCTGTCAGTAACGTAAGTTCTTCAAGATTTACTCCTAGTTTAATAAACCATTGTACACTTGCAGCTGTGCTGGACTGAATATTTAGAACAACAGCATTCAGAATTTTCTTGCTTCTGTGATATTGTTCAAATGGAGGATTTCCAAACTTTAATCTCACATTTCACATATTTCAAGCTTTCTTACATTACACACATCTCTAAAGCAAACTGAGGAAACTTTATTTCAACAGTCACACAGAAAACAAGTTATGTCAAATATTTTTCCCTAATGTTTTTTTACTAATGACTACTAATGATGATGTAGATGATGTAATGATGACTAACTAATGCTGGTTTGTTATTTAGGGTTGCCTGTCAAGATTTCATGAAACAATGGCCAGCATCAATGGATCAAGTGGAGTAAATTATTATATCAACGCCAGCAGATCAAGTGGAGTAAATTATGAAGATGAATGGAGCCGTCAGATTGAAGAGTTTGTCATGAAACATGAGTTTGCAGCAGTAATAATTTTCATGATCATTCCAGGCATTGAGATTCTAGTCGTGATCTTAACTCTGTTAGCGTTGTGTGGTCTTATCAAATCTGATCAAATCTCCACTCCAGTGTTTGTTATTCATTTGATTCTTTCAGATCTCATTCAGATCATTTGTGTATTAATAACGATTTTCATAAGGGATGTGATTTATGCATATATGTATAGTTTGATTGTGGGTCTGTATTTTATGGCATGTGTTGCTTTTGAACGATATCTTCTGGTTTCTCCTCCTATCTGGTACAGATCTGATCATTCACCAAAAGTCCCCTGTATCGTTTCTGTGATCATCTGGCTTGTTCCTCTGATCTTAACAGTCACAGACTTTAGCGATCTGACCATACCGATCATCTTTTTAATCCCCTACCCGATAATCATTCTGTGTTTTGTTGGCACTTGTCGCGGTCTTTCACGCGCAATATCGCTTACTCCTCTAAAGCGCAAACAAATTCTGGGTAGTTTGTTCGTGGTGCTTCTGACTTACACTTTTCTCATTCTCCCCCTCGTAATCATGACCAATATAATTGATATTTTAGGAGCTCACAACAGTGTAGCTTTTACATTTTTAATGTTTTCTTATTTTCTCATGTTTCTGAACCCACTGGCTGACTGTGTATTGTACATGTTCTTGAGGCCTGATGTTGGAGGTTAATGAATTGCTGTTGTAGAACTGACACACATCAGAGTTCGACACACAGCCGGGACGAACACTCTCGAGACAGTAGAGCAGCGTTTGCCTGCTGTGTTTCAATGCAAAAGCCTGCGTCTCATTCACAGACCGCCTGCTGTTCAGTTTAAACATCTGCACTCTATAAATTAAGTCAATGTCATTCTTCTCACTGCACACACCCTTCCTTTCTGTGACATTTAGGTTTATTAGAGATAACTCTTGACTCATAAAACTCAAAACTCATTTGCTCTGTTTGCGGTCCATTAAACACATAGGCCTACGGTAAACAGAGTTTTATTAAAGATGTATTGATGTGCCGTTGATGCTTCTGCTGACGATCTGTGTCATACGATGGAGAGGAGGGTTGTATAAAGCAGTTTATTCTCATTAATTCCCCCGATAGACTGACAGATCAACAACATCAAGTAGTTTAATGTCATAGTCTTGCTTGTGTTCCTAATGCATGTACATTATACTCTTTTACCAAATAACTACTATTCATACTATTATTCACAGCACTTGAATATTGTCAGTTTAACTTCTATTGTTCTCCTCATTTGTAAGTCTGCTAAATGATTAAATGTAAATGTATTAAAAAGATGGTTCACTCAAAAATGAAAATTGATAATGTAAATATGCCCTCATGTCGATCAAAAGCTGAATAACTTTCTTTCCGCTGTGGAACATAAAAAGACAATATTTTGAGATTTCTTTGGCCATACATTAACATTTTAACATAGTGGGATGTCCTGTTACTTCATCCTCTACAGTAAAAGACCTGGGTGTTATATTAGACCGCAACCTGTCTTTTGAAAATCATATTTCATATGTTACAAGAACAGCCTTTTTCCACCTTAGAAACATTGCTAAGCTACAGGGCCCTACAGCTACAGATATGCTATCTGTTTCTGATGCAGAAAAGTTAGTTCATGCGTTCATGACCTCGAGACTAGATTACTGTAATGCGTTATTAGCTGGTTGTCCTGCATCCTCAATAAACAAGCTACAGTTAGTCCAAAATGCCGCCGCTAGAGTTCTAACTAGATCAAGAAAATATGATCATATAACACCGATTTTATCATCACTGCATTGGTTACCTATAAAGTCCCGTATTAATTACAAGGTATTGCTACTGACTTATAAAGCCCTAAACGGCTTAGCTCCAGTCTATTTAACGGATCTTCTATCGCCCTATAATCCATCGCGCTCTTTAAGATCACTAAATTCGAGGCTTTTGGTCATACCTAGGATATCCAGATCCACCAAAGGAGGGAGAGCATTTTCACATTTAGCACCAAAACTCTGGAATAGTCTTCCTGATACTGTTCGCTGCTCAGACTCGCTCTCCCAGTTTAAAACTAGATTAAAGACGCATCTCTTCAGCCAGGCATTCATATAATACTTTTAATCTTACAGTTAAATCCGACCTCTAGTTCATAAACGCCAGAGGAGAACTGGCCCCCGACTGAGCCCGGGTTCTCCCAAGGTTTTTTTTTTCTCCATTAGGTCACCTGATGGAGTTTTTCGGTTCCTTGCCACTGTTGCCTTTGGCTTGCTCAGTTGGGGATATTTGGGGATATTTAATTTAATTAATCAATCAACGATACTATTGATCAGCATTACCAAACGTAGACATTCCACTAGAAACAAACATTGATGTATTGTTCTAATTTATTGCTGTGAAGCTGCTTTGATATAACCTGTGTTGTGAAAAGCGCTATATAAATAAACTTGACTTGACTTGACTTGACATTAGAAGTCAGTGGACAGTTTCGGGTGAACTGTCCCTAAAAAGACTTGATTTAAAGTGCAAATAATATATTAGAAGAGTACTAAGTTTATATACAAATATTAAGCAGAGCTTGCATGGAAATCAGAAGAGGAGTAATTTGTAATATTGTTGTGTCTTTATAGAAGTGTTTCATATATGCCTCATATCGAGTCAGAGGCTGTCCTGTATTCAGGAAACAGAAACACGAGTATTCTGGTGTTGATAAAGAGAACTTGAGCATTACTGACGGGACTGCGGAGGCTGGGAAACACTGGCTATAGCCTACAGAATAAATTAAAGGGGTTATTGATTATGATTTGACTTTTCTAACTTTAGTTAGTGTGTAATGTTGCTGTTTGAGCATAAACAACATATGCAAAGTTACAACACTCAAAGTTCAGAGCAAAGGGAGATATTTGCTTTTAAAGAAATCGTTTTACAACAAACGGCTGGTAGAGACTACACAACATTCCTCCCGGGTTAGTGACATCACTAACCCTGTAATTTACATAAACCCCGCCCCTGGGAATGAGATTTATGGATTATCATGTCAGAATATGCTAATCAATGACTAGAAGATGACTACGCATAAGCTTCATAAATTCATCAACTAACCATTCAGAAATGTCCTGTTACTTCTACATGTTGTCACTTCTTTGTCTCTTCTCTGTCTCTCCATCTTTGTCTGACTCCGGTTTGAACATAAACATTGACATTTCCAGTGCATGTGTGTGTGAGGTAAACCTAACTTATATACATTTAAGGACACAGATATGTTTGTAGAGGTTTATTTCAGGCACTGTTGTCAACACTGCTGTAGGTTACTGTAGTCACCCAATGCCAATAAACTAATTATTGTTTTGAAAATGTGAACTATTGCAGTTAATGCTTAACATTGAAACTTCATTACTTTTTCGGGGGGAAAAAAATCCATTAAAAGTGGTGCGATTTGAGGAGCAAGCACTAATATTTTCAGTTTCATTCCTTTTAATATTATTTTTTATAAAATATGCATTATATGTACGTGTGTGAGTGTCTCAACTTTAAAACTTGCCTTCTCATCTTTGGACCCTGCATTACCTAACATTTCTTATGAAACTTAACTTTAATTTAAACAACATGACAAAAATTGTTCAATGTAACTGATGTAAAGATTAATATCTTACCCTCGTTCTTTTTCTCTATATATTTTTTTCAGCTCATTGTGAACTCTTCTTTTTTCATTTGTATTCTGATGACATTCAACATATTGCTAATAAATGTTGTATATTGTATTCAAAGTTGTATGTCATGTCATCTCTACACAATTTTTTTATTTTTATTTTTAAATTAAATGACAACAGGTAGACTTTAAGCAATTATTGTAGGGATGTCTCGATACCACTTTTTCACTTCCGATACGATACCGATGCCGCAGCTTTGGCTATTTGCCGATACCGATATCAATCCGATATTTTTATTTTATTCTTGAACTAATACTACTAATAATAAAATATATGGAAGCACTTTGCTCAAATAGCCACATAAAAACATCTCACTCAAATGGAGAACAAATACTTCTCCAGTATATACTGTAGTCCACAACAACAGCTGATAATGAAAGACTGCCACCCTTTATTCAAAAGACCTAGAGATATGTTTGGTAATTGCACCTGAATGAATTTAAAATTAACTATATTTCAGATCAATATATTTGTTTCCTTAAAATTTTAATTAACTTTGACTTTATTCTCATCTGAATTATAGATCATTTATTTCTGTATAAAATACTACTACTATTAAAAACACATTTGATTTTCTTTTTTAATCAATGTAGAATGTGTAAGTTAAGGTGCTATTGTTTTACATAATTACCTAGAATTTAGCACGTCGAAGAAGTGATTTAATTTTGCTACAAAGTCAGCTGTATCTTTTGCCTCTGCTGGCAGTCTCTGTAATGTTACCATCGCAGAAATGCCTAGGTCACAACAGATACGACAACTGAATAGGTGGTCAGTATCACATACAATCTGCAGTTAGTTATAGAAGAAAAGTTTTTGAAAAGATGGAACTTTTTCAGCAGAGACAGTGTGGCTAAACACCTGCGTAGCCAAACTGATGCGCATCTTTGAGAATGGGGACAGGTGGATGTGCCTCTCGGTTAGCTTTGGGGCCATTCTAATGGCGTGAAGCTTGTCCAGCTCATAGAATTTGGTAATGTGATTCCAACAAACATTTTTTGCTTGTGTCTAAGGATATAAATAAATACGAGCTGGTGTGTGAATCATTGTGATATCTTTTATGTTCAGTATGAGTCATTGCAATTGTGATTGCTTTGTTCACTGTGCTTACCTGTAGGCCATATTTGTACAGGTTGTTCCTGATTGATTTGAGAAGGTGAGGTACATCAAAGATCACTGGAACCCTCTGAACCCCCACCAGGATGCAGTGGGACTCCTCACCTCCCAGAGGGTCCAGACTAGCCCCAAGGTTGGCCTCCTGGTCACATATTATTGCCTGCACCTTTGAAATTGGTTTATACATTTTGTCAATACAAGGTTGGAATGGAAGTCCACACAATGCAGTAATGCATTTGTTAATGCTGCTATTTAAACTCTGTGCACTACATACTGTCAGCCCTATGTGTTGTAGGTGGCGAATGGCATCTTTAATGATGGCCGCAATTTCCTCCACTGGCATTGAACTCTGGGAAAAGAAATATCCTATGGTCTGTTGAAAGACATGGTTTAGGTAAATGCGTTTGAATATACACAGCAATATCAAAACAAATGTTTTTTCTAAAGTATAGCTTGCCTGCTTCCACTTCCCCAAAATGCCCCTAGCCATGACGACCATTGCTTGTTTGGCAGCAGCTCCTGGTCCTGATACACCATAAATGGCATAATTTCTCCGGTCATAATCAAATTGTTTTTTGATTGCCATCTCGTCCAGGACTACTGTGCACATTCTTTCCACAGGGGTCATAGTGGTGGCGATGAGTCCCATTTCGGGAGATGATTCCCTGCAGGAAGCCAGGCTGTTGGAAAAGTAAGTTGAATAATCAGATTTTGTTATATCTTCAAATTATGAAACTGGTCTAAGTTGAGTAGTCTAATTTCATAAATTGGTATTTACAGAAAAATATCCCACACCTCCAGTTACATAACGTCTACGCGTTCTTGTAGAGGGAAGAGCAAATATTGTCTTCAGTTGACGATACGCCTTTGGACTGCTGTGTAAAAGCTGCAGCCCCAGATCCTTCATGTTCTGGTCAAACCTTCTTCCTCTGTCTTTTTTCCCTGCCTTAATGAAGTTCCGGCAGCCCTCAGGACACCTCTGGAGCATCTCAGCCATAATTTAATGGGAACTACGGAAGAACAAGTAAGTAGATTTTAAGATTCAAGATGCATTCCCTTTTTGATAAATCAAGGGTTTATAATTCTAAAGGCAGCTTTATTTGCCTTTTATTGACATTACTTGGGTTTTTAGGCCTGGCAGCTGGCTTCCTTTTCCTCCGTTTTAGCCTTTCCAGCCGTGCAAGGCGTGCCTCTAGTTGCATTAAATTCATAAATTAATTTAATTTAATTAAATTCTCTGTAATAACTAAAAAGGCATTTCACATACAACATATCCCCCCTGCATTAACTCCTCGCGTGACATGGAGAGTCTGAGGTCACTTTGTCTCATGTTAATGAGCCATTTCTTTCTCCTGAAAATTTAAACCTGGATTAGAATCATAATTTTCCTTATCCACATACTGGTTTTTCACTAGCAGTTTGCTCCTTTTTATTGTTGAACCACCTTTGTGTTACAGACTTCATGGACTTTATTTACATCATCCAACAATCTCCTGTTTATTTACCATTGGTTATTGTTCTTATTGTTAGGTATTCCACTTGTTCTTATTGATAGGTCTTCCACTTGTTATTGTTCTTGGTTATTGTTCTGTTGAGATGCCCCATCCCACACACACATACTCCTGAATTCTCTAATTGTAGTTAGTTTAGTGTTGTAGTATAGTAACCTACCCTATCATTTCTCATTTTTGTTTATTTACTATTGGTTGTGTCTAAGGAAGTAAGGAGAATAGGTTCCAAAAAAAAAAAAAAAAAAAAATCCTATAATCCTATATCCTAGGTGATCAAAATCCTAGTTTCAGCAGGCTACTTTTTATTTGAAAAGTAATTGTGTGTTGCACTACCTCAGTGCAGTCCTGATTCAATTTTGAGGTGCATAGATACTTCATTCCAGCAGCCTGCCACCCAACTGATGCATTCTCTCAGAAAGTTCTCCTTCTCCTGGTTTCCTGCACCGAGGAGACGTTGCCAGGGGTTTGAATGTTCAGTATGTTGAGTATTGTTGTAGTATAGTATCCTATCATTTTTCATGTTTGTTATTTACAAATTTACTATTGGTTATTGTGTTCTTATTGTTAGACTTATATAGATTTTAGATTAACATCTTTTTCTTATTTTGGTCTTTATCTTAATAAGCAACATTTTTACCTAAAAGTATCCTAAAAGTACATTCCAATAACATAAAATTGGGAATGTGTAAAATTATGTGCGCGTGCAACGTAGGCCTATGTGACGGATGGTCACTGTGAAAATTGTCTGTGGAAGACGTGTTCTGAACCAGAGCAATTTATATTCTTAGTACAGTCAACCAATGGTTTACTGTAGTAATACATAATATGAAATATTACTTACTGTACAAATCGATGGAATGATAAAATTCTTGAACTCACTCGCACTGCATGAAGCTGGAACGTCTGGAAACGTCGGCAAAGAAATAATCTGTGCATTTATGCGTGTGCGCAGAGAACCAACTTATTTTTTTTACTGACTTTAATTAATTCACATAGCTCGGTTCAAAACACATGTAATTCCATATGTAATGCCATAATCATTTTTTTTCAGTGCACTGACATAGTTTAAGCTACTGGTGTCCATTTTTTTTGGCCTTCAAAACACCTTAAAATGCACATGTCGAGATCAGGAAAATCTACATTTTCTCAGGAGGGCATGGCCCCAAACCCCCCTAGCAAGATAATTATTGGGACCTCAGTATTTATAAAACCCTGCGTCGGCCCTGCACCCGTAAAGACAGTGATGCAGTGATCCCTTCAATAGTTGTCCAATTTTCATGTGTGGATGGACTAAAGAATGGTCACTCAAAACATAATTATTTAGTTGTCTCTTCATATAGTCCGTGGGCCAGTATTAATTGCAAAAACGGCACCTCTTCTGTGGCTAATATTAATTTCATAACGATCCTTTCTCCGTGAAGTCAAGCAGCAAACAATATTTTGCGCATTATCACTTAACTTTTATATGGCCCATTTTATGGTGAACTAATATGCAAGACTAGTCTTACATGTCACTGTTTATAACACGGAGCGTTCATCCTTTGCTGGGACGCTTAAAAAGATATTGGGGGCATAAATTAAGAGTATACCCACTTCTCCAGGCACCACTACAAAGACCTAACATCAAATTATTTTCATTGTAACTGAATGTGAGAGTATCTGCAGTATTTAATAGTAGTATTTACTCAATGGGCCCTATTTTAACGATCTGAAGCGCAAGTAACTTTGTGGGCGGGTCACGCTACATTGATTATGGCCAAGCATGCGCCCTTAAAATAGCATATGAATAACATGCGCAACACGCCACTGACTTTAGATGAGGTTTCTCCTGGTCAGTGGCGGAATTGTTTTCTAAACCTGCAAAATAGCACCAGGGAACGTTTGCGCCGGAACAGGCCTCCTCTTTGCGCTGAACCGCCCTCGGGAGCGCAAGTTCCTAACTTACCGACGTGCTTCTGTGGAGGGAAAAGTCTGCTGTGCGCGGGTGAGAAATAGGAATGATACATGTGTACAAAGTCATAGGTGTACAAACAAGTCAATTGTGCCGGGTGCAAGATAGAGCCCTGTGTCTGTTCCGCTCTGTTAAATAAATAAGTTCTTAGTAAGTTCTTTGTTCTTAGTTAATAAGTCGTTGTAAGTGAGACTTATTTAACAGTAGTCATGCCAGGCAAAGGGTCAAAACTAGTGAAGTGATGTTCGGCACCGAGGCTTCGAAGCTTGTATCAAAAAAACTAAACATCTCACATTGAAGCAGTGTATTGGAGCTTGATTCGTTTTTCCATAACCACGTGATCTTTGACGTCCGAAGCTTTGTTTCTACACACAGTCACGTGACTGCTTCATATTCAGAATCAGATTCGAAAATAGCACGAACCCCTTGAGCAGGTTACGAGTGTAGTAGTAAATAAAAAAAGAAATAGACTTAGCCCTCGCACTGTTGAACAAGTCCTGTTCCTTAATAAAAATCTTTAATTTCTCAAAGGGATACTCGACCATTTTTTCATATTAAACTATGTTATTCCCTTAACTAAGACGAGTTGATACCTCTCTCATCTCAGTGCGTGCACTTAATTGCTCTGGCGCGCGGTGACACTTTTATCGCACTTAGCTTAGCCCAGTATATTCAATGGTATCTAACAGCAATAGGGCTTGCATAGACTAGTCGAGTAGTCGATAGGTCGACTACTTCAACCACTAGTCGACGCTGTCGGAAACGACTACTCGAGCGTCCATTCTCCATAAATGAATTAAAAATTGCAAACGTCACCAACAGACACCACACGTCAGATGTGTGGAAGTATTTCATCAAGGATGACAAAAATATTGTAATTGGCCAACTCTGAAAGAGGCCGTTCACATATATTGCGTCTAAAACGTGTGGAAAGCGCGCGGCCGCGCCGCTGTCTCCTACAAGCGCTTGCGCTCCCGTGGCGTCTGTCGTCGCTATGCAACCAAACTGCGCTATCCATGATGACGACGAGGAAGTTATCATTCAGCAAAGGATTCTTTTATTTCTAGCCCTTGCATTAGCTTTACTACTAGATCTATTTCTGGAGATGAGAAGGAAAAACCCGCCTGGAAAAACTAGCGCACCATGTTCATTATGAGCGCACTCGCCGCGCGCCTACATTTGAAATAACGACCTTGAGCGCGGAAAAGACGCAATATGTGAACGGCCCCTAGAAGCAGACGTCTGAAATGAAAGGCAAGAATGGCTATTTATTTGGCTTTAGACTGTTACATGAAAATTTAAAAATGAAATGTCATAATCATAATGTTTTGAGAGTTTACTTATGTAATTGTTGCATTAGGCTATGAATTAATAAATGTTTATTGATAAGATCTAGCTATTTCATTTACAGTAGCATGAACGACGAGTAGTCGAGTAACTCGAGTATTGTTTTGATAAGAAATCGACTAGCAGAAATCAGTAGTCGTGCAACCCCTAAACAGCAATGAATTTAGAAGTGACCAAACACATCAACGTTTTCCCTATTTAAAAACAGTTACACGAGTAGTTATACGACCAAGTATGGTGACACAAAATAAAACGTGGCGCTTTTTTAAGCGGGTTATAAAGGATAACTAATGTATGGCGGAATAGCACTTTTGGGAGTACTTCGACTCGGCGCAGTAAAAAGTCACACCTGATCCTCTTCCTCTCAAGGATTCAATTTCATATTCCAAAATGTTCAAAAGTGCAAAATGTTGTGTTTTTCTCACAGCAAAATCTTAGATCAGATCTTTGAAATCAAGCTGTCTTGTTTTGATCTGAGATAGTTCTTTACTTGTTTAAGCGTACTGAAGGCTCTCTCTCCACCGCTTACAGGCAAGTGCAAAATATGCGCAAGGCAATGCACACTTCACTGAAAATCTGGAACTACATCTTGTAGATTTTATTCAAAAGCTCAAAAGCTAAAAATCACTTAGTGAATAATAAGTTTAACACACCAGAAAGAAACTTGGAAATGATCTAAAACAGCGGCAGGATCATTGAATCTGTGATTTGAACTCGAGAACCAAATAAGTTCTATTCATGAATGGATCTTTTAGACTGGTTTTATCAACAGGTTTCTCCTCTTCATTGAAATGGACCGACTCAAATGATTCATTCACGAACTGGACATAATTACAACTTATTTCATAAACTCAACCAGGACAATTAAGCCAGATGTATATGACTAGTAGTAGTACATCGTAAATTTGTATCGATTCCTCACAGAAAGTGGTACCAAGGCTTCAGAAAGCCTGAATATACATCACTGGGCTAGTTTTATTGTGGCTTGGTGATTTTCTGTCTTTTTTGAAGCTCAGTGGCATGGGCACACCCCTATTTAAAATGATACCAAACATTAAAGGGAAACAACAATAGATACAAGATGCATCATATGTGGTATATAGGCATTCTTAGTTTCGGTGTGTCCTATGCTCTTTCTGTGAGATCTTCTCTCCAGATCACATAGTAAGTTTTATTGTTTTGTTGCAGGGGGTTTGATCTCAACTTTTGCCTTAGCAGGAAAACCAAGTTTTACAGGCCTCCCCTGGCCCTTTGGGGCAAATTCTGATGGGCCACTTTTGGACATTTCATGTTTTGTTCTGGACATTTTTGACATTTCATGAGTCGATGATTGACCAGGAGTCAAGTAGTCACCTGAAACAACAGCATTTAGACAGGGTTAGCCTTAAGATGAAAGCACTGCAAAATGCACCTCTGTGACACCTTTAGGTGTGGTGTACTGCGCTGAGTGGATCGGTAGCATCTGGACAGGATGTCTGCGATCCTGTTGATCGGGTTTGCTTCTACCTGTACTCGGTTGTGGTGGCATTCAGTCTGTAGAATGACTTTTTGCACCAAGTCTGTTGTGTTGGTCTGTGTCCTCCTCAGTAATCTTAACTGACCCTCTGAGAAGTCCTTGGTCACCTCTAAGCAGAAGCTTTGGTTTGATCTCCACAGGTTAATAAATCACTTCACTGATGACGTTCACTCCATTGCGTACGAAACACCTGGACAACTTCTGAACAATGATGCAATAATTGCACACTGATGAATTAGTTTTTATTGTAAGATGAGAAGGGAGTTGTTAGATAAACACAAGAACATAAAATAACACATGATGTACTCATGTGCGAGCAGTAAATAAGGTCTCTTTTTTAGAGTCATATATTTAGTGAGCTCATTTGATCACCATCGTCTTCACTTCCACTGCCATATGGTAGTTGAATTTAGACTTTGTCTGGATGAATTAAAGGAAAGGTAGCAAAATAACAATAAAATGTTCAATAACTAGTATATTTACCAGCTGTATGCATAATTAAAATATAAAACATAATTAAATATAGAAATAAAATTGTCTATATTAGTTGTTTTAATTGCAAATCATTAATGCAAACCTAAAGTTTCAATGAGGTCAATTAGATAATAAGATTTACAGAAACAGAGATTTAAAATCCCTAGTTTAGCTTTTGCAATCATCCTCTGTGTATCTGATGTACAGGCTATAGCCCCACTCAATAATGCAGGTCTGACTGGGAACTGTGTGGTTCATTAATAGAAATGACTGCATTCTAACTCTAAATTTGTATTGTCATTAGTCATATTTTGTGGGTCCTACTAGTTTACAACAATGCGAATGACTGGACATAATAAACATTTTATAAAAAGAGACCAGTTGCATTGCATTTAAATGTGAAATGTGGAATGATTAGAAATTAAATTAATTGATGTGTGACTATAGCCATGCACATGTCCAATGCACATTACAGTGTTTTACATACAGGAAGTTGCCAAGACTTTAACGCTGTAAAATTGTTTGACACAAGTGAGAAGAAATTATGAATGCTTTTGGCCTGGATAGTCCTATGATCTATGCCAGGTAGAGATGTTGTGAGGTTGTAGGTGTGAGGGTGTGTTCTGTATCTTTGTGTATAGGAGATGGGTGGTGTCTATCCTACCATAATCTGTGGTGTATAATTCCGGAGCTACAACGGGAGGCCATGGAGCTGCAGTATGAGTGTTATGAGGTGTGAATTTCCCCTTGAATTATCTCCACACCTATCTCCTACATTTCAAGATGTGTGTGTCCTGGCTGATGCAGGCGGGCCCAGACCCTTGTGGACCCTGATTCTGAAAAATGGCAGCCATCAGCCTAAAAGGAAAATGGACAGGGAGAAAAACAGTTTAATCTTGAACCTTTACACAAATTGCAAGAAATGTTATCTTTAAGATGTATGTGACCATCATATGACGGTCATGTGACGACGAGAGCACACACAAACCTTATTCTAATATGGAATTGTATTGGAATGGTAAAGAGTGTTGGTACGTGACAGGAGAGCCTCCACTCAAGGATAACATATGATGAAAAAGTCTAAGAATGTTCCACATATGGTTGAAATACCATCATTGGCCAAGAGAAATAACATTATGGGAGTCAAGACTATAAAGGAGAAAGGATGCCCTCCCCTCACGGTCACACTCTGCATCCACTCTGACTGTACGACTGCTGGCCTTTCCTTGCAAGAAAATAAACCTCATCAAAGACAGTTGGGAATGTTTGTCTCTTATTCAGTGATTCAGTGATATACTTTTGTTTGCCACCACACAAGATAGTTGTTACAGATGGCTTTCACCTGCGGTTTTGTGCCATCAAGGAAAAATTGTTTTAATTTACAAAGACATGAAACATTATCATGATCATGTTTCAGCAAAGAAAAAGGCCAGATAAACTGAGTGATAATGGTCAGATCTGACTGCTGGTAATAAATAAAGTCCTTCTGAAGTGAAGCGATGCGTTCGTGTAAGAAAAATGTTCATATTTAAAACTTTATCGACTAAGATAACTAGCTTCCGGCAGACGGCCGTACACAAGTCGTCTTATGCCAAAAGAGTAACACTTGATGATGTATGACGTAGGATGTAGGAGTGACACCTCTGTTTGTAGGACAATATTGAGCAGGATATTAATTTTTTTTTTTTTTTTTATTAAATACAGTTGTTTTTTTATTCAAATAGAAAAATAATTATTAAATACTCAGATTATACCATGCATCGCCATTTAGCCCAAAAATTCAGATTTATTTGGCAATTGGCTATTTCCCAACCCTACCGGCTGAAGTTTTAGCTGAACTTTAGGCTAATGATAGCTACATTATTATCACTGTTAAATTGTTATTTAACAAATAATAATTCAGTTTGTTGCGTGTTGTTCACATGTCCCACCCAAATTAGGGCCATGCTCACGTGTGGACCCGAATCAGAGCAACGTCTGTGTCTGTTTTCAGACCTTCCCGCTTAGCTCTCTCCAGCGCTGTACAGCGTTTCTAATATTAACGCGGATCCCAAAGCTCTTGCCCAGACATAACCCTTTATTTTCCAGTGTTTTCTTCTGAGCTTTTCTCTTTTGTATTGTGTCTCAGCTATTTCTGCAGTCTTTCTTCAGTTCAAATCTCCCTCTTGATCGTTCTCTCTCCTCCACCGTCATACGCCACCTAATGCAGATTGGCTACACATTTGTTGTTGTGTCGGTCAGACTTCCAAACAACATATTTCAAAAACGACTATGATCTGTTTTAAAGCAAAGTATAGAGTGTATTTTATATAAACATACATACATAGGGCCTTCATACAGCCTACTACCGGTCAAAAGTTTTAGATCGGTAAGATTTTTAATGTTTTTAAAAGAAGTATCTTCTGCTCACCAAGGCTGCATTTATTTGATTAAAAATACAAACAAAAACAGTAATATTGTGAAATATTATTACAATTTAAAACCGCTGTTCTCTATGTGGATATACAGTGAAGTGTAATTTATTCCTGTGATCAAAGCTGAATTTTCAGCATCATTACTCCAGTCTTCAGTGTCACATGATCCTTCACAAATCACTCTAATATGATGATTTGATGATCAAGAAACATTTATGATTATTATCAATGTTTAAAACAGTTTTTTATATTTTTTAATTCATGATGCTATGATGAATAGAAAGTTCAAAAGAACAGCATTTATCTGAAATGGAAAGCTTTTGTAATATTAAACACTACCCTTCAAAAGTTTGGGGTCAGTAAGAATTTTTATTTTATTTTTGGGGGAAAGAAATAAAATAAATCAATACTTTTATTCATCAAGGATGAGTTAAACTGATCAAAAGTTACAGTAAAGACATTTATAATGTTAGAAACTATTCTAAAATGTTCTTTTGAACTTTCTACTCATCAAAGAATTTTGAAAAAAAAAAAAGTACACAACTGTTTTCAACATTGAAAATAATTTTTTGAGCATAAAATCAGCATATTAGAATGATTTGTGAAGGATCATGTGACACTGAAGACTGGAGTAATGATGCTGAACATTCATTTCTTTTAAAAACATAAAAAATCTTACCGATCTAAAACCTTTGACCAGTAGTTATATATACAGTACAGGCCAAAAGTCTGGACACATTACTATTTTTAATGTTTTTGAAAGAAGTTTCTTCTGCTCATCAAGCCTGCATTTATTTGATCAAAAATACAGAAAAAAATGTAATATTGTGATATATTATTACAATTTAAAATAATTGGTTTTCAATTTATTATTCTTTAAATTATCATTTATTTCGGTGATGCAAAGCTGAATTTTCAGGATCATTACTCCAGTCTATCACATGATTCTTTAGAAATCATTCTAATATGATGATTCATTATCAAAGTTGGAAACAGTTCTGCTGCTTAATATCTTTTCATAACCTGTGATACTTTTCTAGGATACTTTGATGAACAAAAAAAAAAAAAAAAAAAAAAAAAAAAGAAGCAAATGTTTATTTTTTATTTAAATAAATCAATAATTTTATTCAGCAAGGATGTGTTAAATTGATAAAAAGTGATAATAAAGAAGATTTAAATAAAAAAAATGTTTATTTTTATTTTGAATAAATGCAATTCTTTTTAACCTTTTATTCATCAAATATATTAGGCAGCAGAACTGTTTCCAACACTCATAATAAATCAGAACATTAGAGTGATTTCTAAAGGATCATGTGATAGACTGGATGTCACATGTGACACTGAAGACTGGAGTAATGATCCTGAAAATTCAGCTTTGCATCACCGAAATAAATGATCATTTAAAGTACAATAAATTGAAAACCAATTATTTTAAATTGTAATAATATATCACAATATTACATTTTTTTTTGTATTTTTGATCAAATAAATGCAGGCTTGATGAGCAGAAGAAACTTCTTTCAAAAACATTAAAAATAGTAATGTGTCCAAAATTTTGGCCTGTATTTTAAGGGTTAAATTCAACAAATAAGGAATAGTCGAAAAACTTTCTTTCTTTCTTTCAAAATTCCTTTGGGGGAAAACTGCCCTCTAAAACTCCATGCACAAATGAGGGGTTTCCATTTAGTTTACTTTAGGGAAAATAATCATTTCGCAAGAGATTAGTTTCAGATTTGGGATTGAATTTAGTGCCCAAACTGGCCAACCCACACACTGTCATAAAAGACTGTCCGGTGAGATTGTATTGAATATAATCTAAATCAAACTATTGTGTATAGCAGGGGTGGGGAACGTTGATCCTGAGGGCCGCTGTCCTGCAGAGTTTAGCTCCAACCCTGAAAAAAACATTTGGCTGCCTGCAACTTTAGTAATCCTGAAGACATTGATTAGCTTCAGGTGTGTTTGATTAGGGTTGGAGCTAAACTCTGCAGGACAGTGGCCCTCCAGGATCAACGTTCCCCACCCCTGGTGTATAGGAAAAGTATTATACTTCTTTGAGACCATTGAAAACTAGTTTGTGTATTCTGGAAGAAAAAAAACCCGTTTGGCATCATATTCATATAGCCTAGAGCTCTCCCGATTGGCATCATAGCCTGGAGCTTGTCTTGCATCATAACTCTCTGACCTCATTGGAACTTTTTAAAACATGCGGACGTCTTCTATTGTTCTCCAAACCAGATCATCCCGCCCCAAACTCACGCCATTGGTTGAGCGCTAACTTAAACATGCTCTCGTCCTGAGACAAGTATGATTTTCCAGCAGTTCATTGTATGACCGTAATTGGAGAGGATGACAGCTCGAGTGTACTGCGCTGTGTTATTGTGTCTGTCTGGATGCTTGAGCACAACAGAAGCTGCTCCAGGAACCACAGGTGAGATCCATGTTCTTTAACTTCATTACGCAGCCTGAAGAAATGCATGAACAATAGAACAGGTGACCAGTGAAAGATGAACTTTGTAAATGAATAAATTGTAATATTATCTGAGTCAGTCAATAGAGTTGCCACCCAGATAGCAACATTGTTTCGGCCCGGATCCGGCCCACATCTGGCACTTGTCGAATGCGGATCTGGCCCACATGCAGCGTGGAATGACGGCCCTTGGGTGGCCCACTCCTGTTTGCCAGATCTGGGCCACAAGCAGACCATAGCAATGCCACATGTCAGCCAAGAGCAAAGAAATAAACCAGAACTGGACCTTATCTAAGCCACAAAGTCTGTGTATATGAAATATAGAGTCATCTCAGCCTTAATAAGCCTGTTAACAAGCAGAATCACTGAAGGAAAGAAGAGAACAGAAAAAGAGATGAGCAGAAACACAAGAACTACAACTGAACATTGATTAGATGAAATCAACTGAAGAGAAAAGAAGACATTAAATCTGTGAAGATCTCAGCAGAGGAGGATTAAACAACTCCACAAACAGCATTACCAGCTTCACTTATTACTAACCAGACTGACTTTATTTCTGTCAGACGTCTACAAAAGTTTTATTGAGAATTAACAGAGGTTTAACGCTAATGTGTTTCATTTAAAGTCACCATAACAGTGATTCATGTTTCTATTAGTTGGGCTCTTAACTCTTATTATACCTATTATCTTTTTTGGCCGCTGTGACAGTGTGTTTGTTAAACACATTTGCAGCAGCAAAGAAAGCTAAAGTAAAATGAGATCAGGTGATGATGGTTACCTGGTGATGATTTTATAGTCATCATGAATGGTCTTTGGAATCTAACAATTGTGTTGATCCAGTAATATTGTTACATCACAAACCCTGTGTTACTGCAGCATGAGATCCAGCAATATAATTACAATAAGGTAGAAGACTTTTATCAAACATGAGCACGAAAAAGTCAGTTCAACATGACACACACAGACATCAACAATCAGCGTATGAATCTCAACAATGGTGACAATCACAAATATTTAGATAAACAGATTAATTCAGAATATATTTATTTATATATATATTTAGAATCAAACAAAATTATAGGACAATTCAGCTGCATAATTTATTCATGTTGCAATGCATGCTGGGAGTTTTGTACTATGCTGGTACCCAGCATGCATTGCAGCAAAGTACTTTTGATTGTCACCATTGTTGAGATTCATACGCTGATTGTTGATGTCTGTGCGTGTGTCATTATAAACTGACTTTTTTGTGCTCATGTTTGATGAAGTCTTCTAACTTATTGTTATTATATTGCTGGATCTAATGCTGCAGTAACACAGGGTTTGTGATGTGAAAATATTAATGGATCAACACAATTGTTAGATTCCAAAGACATCAGTGAAACAGGTTATTTCATGATGATTATAAAACCATCAACAGGTGACCATCAACACCTGATCTCATTTCACTTTAGCTTTCTTTGCTGTTGCAAATGTGTTTGACAAACACACTATCACAGCAGCCAAAAAAGACATATTATAAAAAGATATAATAAGAGTTTAGAGCCCTACTAATGGAAACACTAATCACTGTTATGGTGACTTCAAATGAAACACATTAGAGTTAAACCTCTGTTAATTCTCAATAAAAACTTTTGTAGACGTCTGACAGAAATAAAGTCAGTCTGGTTAGTAATAAGTGAAGCTGGTAATGCTGTTTGTGGAGTTGTTTAATCCTCCTCTGCTGAGATCTTCACAGATTTAATGTCTTCTTTTCTCTTCAGTTGATTTCATCTAAGGCTGTGTCTGAAGTCAGTTGTAGTTCTTGTGTTTCTGCTCGTCTCTTTTTCTGTTCTCTTCTTTCCTTCAGTGATTCTGCTTGTTAACAGGCTTATTAAGGCTGAGATGACTCTATATTTAATATACACAGACTTTGTGGCTCAGATAAGGTCCAGTTCTGGTTTATTTCTTTGCTCTTGGCTGACATGTGGCATTGCTATGGCCTGCTTGTGGCCCAGATCTGGCAAACAGTAGTGGGCCACCCAAGGGCCGTCATTCCACGCTGCATGTGGGCCAGATCCGCATTCGACAAGTGCCAGATGTGGGCCGGATCCGGGCCGAAACAATGTTGCTATCTGGGCAACTGCCATTAAAACCTGAAAGAATTTAAATCCGATCTTCAGTTCCCGCGCTATATGCAGATTTAATGGAGGGCATCACCGAAAGCAACAGATATGAGCTGGATTATATTGATCATCAGCTAATTTCAAAATCAAAGACCGCAATAATAGAGAGCGGCAACAACACTGGCAAGATCATTTCGTTTCTCTACTTTTAATGATGTGGATTGTGTGTAACAGTTAAGCGTTTTACTTTCACTTTGATTTGCGATAAGTTGCACGTTGGCTTGATTGAGTAACTCATAGCTCAGCTTCTTATCTGTGATGCGCGTTCCAGTAGCGTCGTCATATCATAACATTACGCTATAGCCCATAAAACGCTCTCACACGTTTATTTTTTTAGCATTTTTGGGAGGAGTAAAATTTACATATGGTTTCAACAACCAGATGCACACTTAGTCCAGTTTCGTCTGAAATGAGTCTCAGATCTCCTCCTGAAGTGGTTTGAGCGATCGGATTCAAATCCGTCTCAAATGCGTTTCGGAGGGCATTTACCCCTGGTCTCTTCACGATCGGATAGCTATCCCATCTGAGAAAACGCATGAAGTGGCCAGGTGTAAACAGCCCTGTGATCTCGCCTTAAATCAGTGGTTCTCAATTCCAGTCCTCGTGACCCACTGCTCTGCACATTTTGTATGTCTCTCTTATCTGACACACTCAGTTCAGTTCATGGAGTCTCTCCTAATGAGCTGATGATCTGGTTCAGGTGTGTTGAATAAGGGAGACATACAAAATGAGCAGAGCAGTGGGTCCCGAGCAGTGTTGGGCAAGTTACTTTAAAAATGTAATTACAGTTACTAGTTACTTCTCACAAAACGTAACTGAGTTACATCATTACAAAAGAAACTAATTACCAGGGAAAGTAACTATTGTGTTACTTAAAAAAAAAAAAAGTTAAATGAAAAATGGACACTAAAGAGAATAATTTATTATTATAAAATATTGTACACCAATTCACACTATTTTAATGTTAATTTGGTGTGGGACATTGTGAGAGACCTTAAATATTAAAATGTTCTCTTTACTATAGAGGAACAACAAAACAATAGAAGGTTTAGAACTTTTAATATTTATTGCACAGTCAACAACTGGCCAAGAAATAAGTCTAAAAATAAATGATGCTTCAAATGTACCAAAAATAAATAAAACAGTAATAAAAAATATACACATACACTCTTTGTAGTGCAAATTAAAATGATAAAACTCACACACCTTTACAACTGGTAGACATACTGTATAGCCTATTGAAATATTTTTTTCCTCACGAAAGTAAGCAGTTAAACAAAATGTGCTCTCAATATAATACTGAATGTACCAAAATAAACAATAATAATAAAATATATATATTTTTTTGGGGGGGGGGGGGGGGGGGGGGTGTATTTCTATAACCTACAGAGAACGTCACCATCAGAGGTTATTTAAGCCAAATTCTAGTCGTGTTTGCCGCACGTGTCGTGTTCACAACCGGTCAGATGTGTTCTGGGAACGTTCTTTGCAGGTTATTTTGGAGTTTTGTTTCATATGTAAACTAATTAAAACGTTGCAGATGATACCAATATGCTACAGATATTATTCAAATGCTGTGTGTAAGTGTGTAATTTCTTTATAAACAAACTGTATTATGCTCGGAACACATTCGGTCTCTCTCGCGCACTTTCGAGCGCGCTCTCGGACACATCGGTCTCTCTCGCGCACTTCCGAGCGCGCTCTCGGACACATCGGTCTCTCTCGCGCACTTTCAAGGGCGCTCGTGGCGTTTGACTCGCTTTTGTTCGCCTTGCTCTCGCCTTGACTGCCGCACATAATTAATTTTAAAAAGTAACGGACAACGCACCATATGGTAACGGTAACGGAGTTAATTTATTTAAAAAGTAATGCGTTACAGTATTAGTTACTGTCAAAAGTAGCTGAGTTACAGTAACGCGTTACTGCCCAACACTGGTCCCGAGGACTGGAATTGAGAACCACTGCCTTAAATATTGACGCCTAATGTACATTATGTTGACACTTAAATGACTTGCATATGATAGCAATTTTTTTCTGGGGAGTAGCAGAAACACAACATTAATACAGTTTTAAATTTTGGAGGGAAATGGGGTGCTTCCATAATGTAGAATACAGTAACATGCAACGACCATTTGCAGCAAATTTCTGTAAATAAATGAAGGAGAGACTGCATTAGGCTGAAACTTGAGATATGGTTACTGAGTGGAATAACTGTTCATAACATTAACGTTACTGTTAACGGATTCATTTCAGTACATTTACATTTTAACGTTTGACACTATAAACCATGCTATAAACACACACTGACCTCCTCAAGCTTTTATTTTGGCACTTCCGGTTACGGGCATTTTGATTTTGCATATTAGTTAAATATTTAGTTTCACCCGAAACATTTAGATTCAACATTTAGATTTAGATGTAACATTTAGATTTACATATGTGAGCGTGTGTGACACAAAGATGGATTACGGCCCAGCTAAGTGGCCCATACACACACCCAGCACACACTTCATCTTGGTGTGGTCCTAATATATAGTGTATTTTCTCCATCTAGATGCCTGTAGACTGCCTATAGTGCCTGGTCCTTGTAAATTATACACGCCCAGGTGGGCCTTTGATTCTTCTGCGGGAAAGTGTGTGTCCTTCACATATGGAGGCTGCAAGGGCAATGACAACCAGTTCTACAGCCAGAAGAAGTGTGAGGAGTTTTGCGGAGTCATGATGAGAAGAGGTAGGACACACACATTACACTGGGGGAAAACAACACCACATTATTTTCTTTAATATCGTTTATCTTATCAAAACTGTAAAGAGAAGCTCATATTGTGATACTTATGTAATTATTTTGTTTGTTTTTGAAATGTTAATGTATCATCATGACATGGCCTGTCAGGAAAAGAAGACCCAAAAGCTGTGAATTTGTAGCAAATCAAACTTTATTTTTATGGGGTGGCCTGTCTGAGCGTGTGACTCGCGGCCTAATGGTGTCCCTGACCGGCATTAGCCTAAATATGTTGTAACATTAAGCATTTACGTTAACTGAAATAAAGCTGAAATTAGGCTAAATGAAATGGGCCTATAATATTCGTTGAAATTTATGAAAATTGGAAATGTTGTCTTGCAATAAACTGCAATAAGTTTAAGCTGAAGCTCTAAAATTACGAACTGGAAAGAAAGAAAAACTTAAACTAAACTTAAATAGCCTATAGCTAATGTAACCCTGAACATGTCAGAGTGAGGCTGCACCGACTACATATTTAATGCCTAACCCTGATGTTCAGACGTTCACCGAGTGTGAGTGTGAGTGTGAGTGTGAGTGACTCAAAGATGGATTACGGCCCAGCTGAGTGGCCCATAGTGACCCAGCACACACTTCATCTTGGTGTGGTCCTAATATATAGTGTATTTTGTCCATCTAGATGCATGTAGACTGCCTATAGTGCCTGGTCGTTGTGAAGCAATGATGCCCAGGTGGGCCTTCAATTCTTCTGCGGGAAAGTGTGTGTTCTTCATATATGGAGGCTGCGGGGGCAATGACAACCAGTTCTACAGCCGGAAGGAGTGTGAGGGGTTTTGCGGAGTCATTAGAACAGGTAGGACACACACATTACACTGGGGCAAAACAACAACACATTATTTTCTTTAATATCGTTTATCTTATTATCAAAACTGTAAAGAGAAGCTCATATTGTGATACTTGTGTAATTTTTTGTTTATGTTTTTGAAATATTAATGTATCATCATGACATGGCCTGTCAGGAAAAGAAGACCTGAAAGCTGTGAATTTGTAGCAAATCAAAAAGGAGTGTCTGCAGAGCTGTCGCACTAAGTGTGTGTGTCTCTGTCTGTGTGTGTGTGTGTCTCTGTCTGTGTGTGTGTGTGTCTCTGTCTGTCTGTGTGTGTGTCTCTGTCTGTGTGTGTGTGTTTCTCTCTGTGTGTGTGTAGAAGCATGTAAGTCCGAGCCAGATTCCGGTCCGTGCTTCGGGATGATGGAGCGTTTCCATTACAACTCGTCCACCATGACCTGTCAGACGTTCACCTATGGAGGCTGTAAGGGGAACCAGAACAACTTTGTGACAGAAAAGGAGTGTCTGGAGAGCTGTCGCACTGAAGGTTGGTGTGTGTGTGTGCTTTATATGATTGAGGACACAAATTTGCATAATGACATGGGTATTACAGCATAAATATGGTAAAGAGGACATTTCCTGAGTCCTTATTATTAAAATAGCTTAAACATACTAAACAATGTTTTATCAAATTTAAAAATGCAGAAAGTTTTCTGAGATGGGTAGGGTGAGGTTTCATTTCACCTATGGAAAGTCCTCACAATGATGTGAGTGTGTGTGGGAGTGTGTGTGCGTGTGAGTCCGTTGTTTTTGTGTGTGTGACTCAAAGATGGATTACGGCCCAGCTGAGTGGCCCATAGTGACCCAGCACACACTTCATCTTGGTGTGGTCCTAATATATAGTGTATTTTGTCCATCTAGATGCCTGTAGACTGCCTATAGTGCCTGGTCCTTGTAAAGCAAGCATTCCCAGGTGGGCCTTCAATTCTTCTGCGGGAAAGTGTGTGTCCTTCACATATGGAGGCTGCAAGGGCAATGGCAACAACTTCTACAGCCAGAAGGAGTGTGAGGATAATTGCGAAAAGTCATGGTGAGAAGAGGTAGGAAACACACATTACACTGGGGGAAAACCACACATTATTTTCCTTAAAGGGGGGGTGAAATGCTATTTCATGCATACTGAGTTTTTACACTGTTAAAGAGTTGGATTCCCATGCTAAACATGGACAAAGTTTCAAAAATTAAATTGTACGTTTGATGGAGTATTTCTGTGGCAAAAATTGTCCTTTCGGTTTTTCACAAGTTTCGGAAAGTGTTTTTTTTTTTTTTTTTTTCTCGAGTATGGGCATGTGTGACGTCAGCTGGGGCGTAATTTCCTTATATGGGTCCTTCTCCGGTAAGATCGCGGGCGCGCGCGCATCTGTAGACCAGAGAGAGAGAAGAGAGCAAAAGCAGTACGCTCATCAAAGCGCTCTGCTCGGCTTTAGGAAAGTCAGTGTCACCAAAGAAGTGTGTTTTTGGTTGACCGGGCAAGACAACCCTGCACAGATTCCCAAAGAACCCGGCGTTAAGGGACCAGTGGATGGAGTTTGTTTTTCCGGAGCATCAACGGAATTGTGCAAGACTCTTTGTTCCCTGCATTTCGACGATGATTGTTTTATAAACAAAGCCCAGATCAACGGATTTGCAGATCGTCTAATGCTTAAGGATCGAGCAGTCACAATGATAAAGGTTTGCGGTCGTGCGTTGGAACCGGGCAGTGAGTAAAACTGCTTCAAATGTCTGAGTGTTGTTAGCTCAGCGCGTTAGCACAGCTTTAGCTCCGCCCACACGGCCCGCCTCCAGACGCTCGTTTTTTTCCGGAAAGACTCGGTACAGCCTATCTTTCTTTTATAAATAATAAAACTAAAAACTTTTTGGAGATATGAAGGATGCAATACTACTCTATAGGTACTCAAGATTAACAGGAGATTGAGTGAAAATGAGCATTTTATTGTGATACTTGTGTAATTTTTTTTTGTTTTTGGATTTGCAGGAGATGACTAGTTTCTCACGGTGAACTGAGAATGCTGTGAATAAGAAAGGAGCATTACTTTGTTTTAAAACAGAAAAGTGCAACATGGATCTGTTTCCACAAGGCGTTTACTTCAACATTAACACAATAAATAGAAACCTGTTAAATTGTCTGGTTGTGCGGTTTATTTTTATACATTTTAAGATGCTGTGTTTCTGTTGTTGTTGGGTGTGTGTTTTTATTTTTTTTATTTTTTTTATTAAATGTATCTAATTTTAATTTAAATTCAATTTTAAAAAATAGTTTAAAATTGTATTTTAACTTTAGGGATCTGCTCTATTTTCCTCTCACTGAATATTTTCCCTGGATTTATTTATTTTTTATTTTATTTATTAACTATTTTATTTTTCATAAAAGAGGTAGAAGATACCAGATCAAGTTACTCACTGGTTACTGTAAGGGTTTATGATTTATTATAATTGATATTTTTTTATAATATAAATTTTATAATTTATGATTATATAATTTACATAATTTATTGCATATAATAAAACCATGCTGCTAAACCACAACAACGTTAATTTGTCTAATTTAGACGCGTAAATGATTTAGCTGTTGTTTTTTATAATCGGACAAATTCAGGTATTTGAGCCTTGAAAGGGACTTTGTTTGAGCTCTTTATTAGAGTATATTTTCCTATAGCAAAAGTTCATTTATTTTAAGCAAATGATTATGAAGGACAGGCAGGTAAAATGCATGCCATGTTGATGACTGGTGGATAGAGGAACAATGGGGTGTGTACCTCCCCGTCTCTCTCTTGAAACCAACACGGAAGTGAGTTAAACTGCAATTCGTTGACTGGCCGCTTGAGGCTGTTGTCAAAAGTGAGTCAAATCTGGATCTCCCCCATGTTAAAATGACCAACTTTACAGCAGAAAAAAACATGTTTACAGCCTGGTGTCTGTATGTTGTTTTTGGTCTATACAGCTAATTTTGCCCTTCATGACAACTGTGAGGGGGGTGTTTTTTTTTTTTTAACTCATCCGTTTAGTTGATAAATATTTAAAGTTCTGCATAATTAAGGGTGTGTCCATTTTTGAGTGACAGGTGGATTCCCGCTGATGTCAGTGCTAGCCGTTTGTCTGCTGTTAGCCGCGTCACTTCACCTCAGCAAATGTTAGCTGCTGAACTTGCCATCTCTGCAGTGTTTGTGCTTTTTTCGGGATTATTTCATACAATTTAATACACCCATTACTTCGCCCACGGCTTTGGATTCTGTCGATGTCGTCGAGTATCGTTCGAGAGAACAACCAGCGCTGTATTTCAGTTGTTTTCCTCTGTGAACATGCACTAATGGATGTCTGACAATTTCGTTGCTTTTTGGAGTTTTCAGATTTAAAAAAGGTCTATAGATATAAAGGCTTGTTCGTTCTGCTCTCCCGGAATAGATAGATTATAATATGGTTATGTACCGTCAGATGAAATCATGCATGTGTCGGCGCTTTCTCCGTCCATGCAATAAATGCACATCCTTGAATGAGCGCGGATTTCTAGCGCATTTACTTGAACTTCATAGGTAATATATCTATGGTTTAACTCATTTGAGAGGCGGACAAAATCAGAATTTAAAATGGACTGAATAAGCTCTATGAACTTGACGAGCGATGCCGCGCTGACGGACCATAGACTATAAAAAAAGAGTGACTGACATGTAACTGTTATGCTGATGCACATAAATCACCGTCATACACACTCTCTCAGAATAGTTACTGCATAATACATTTTCAACTAGCAGAATAGTACAGTCTCACTTGTAGCCATGTCTTTTAACTATTATAATATTTCGAAGGGCAAAAACAGGAACTTTTAGTTGGCTTTTCATCATCAACTGTCACTTTAGCGCGAGGCCCTGTGCAGTAGCAGACTTGGTACTTTCCATAGGGTACTTTCAGTAGCATAGCATTACCTCCCAAGCCTGAGCTAACTCGATCACGTCGAGCGGCTCCTCCAGCTCCACACGCCCCGTCTCTTTGCCAATTTTCTGTTATCTGGGAGTGACGCGAGGCCAAGATGGCGACGGCCGACTCCGCCCACTTTAGGCTTTAAAATTGCTCTTCAGAAACCTACGGGTGACGTCACGGACACTACGTCCATATTTTTTTACAGTCTATGGTTGCAGCAGCAATGTTTACATTTACATTTATTCATTTAGCTGACGCTTTTATCCAAAGCGACTTACAATTGCTATATATGTCAGAGGTCGCACGCCTCTGGAGCAACTAGGGGTTAACTGTCTTGCTCAGGGACACATTGGTGTCTCACAGTGGATTCGAACCCGGGTCTCTCACACCAAAGGCATTTGTCTTATCCATTGCGCCACACCACCACCCCAATGTTCATATGGCATTCCAATTGGAACGCCGCGTCTCTTCCGCGGATCATTGTGCTTTTAATAGCTGTTTTTACAAACACGTCCCGCAATTTAGAAACTGTATATAAGATGTATATTTCATGGGCAGACTCTCTCGAAGCACTCGGCAGATATCATGAACATCGTCAGATAGCTTTGTGAAATACTCAACTCAACAGTCCATTGGATATGCATCAAACTAACATATTCCAACATATTTCGAAATTGTAACATGCTTATTTGCGAAAATATACTTATAATTCATCTCCCACTTCGTTTTAAGTCTGCATCGCACCTCACTATGTTTTGAGGGTTGATTTGAAGGACAGAATAGCACTCCCCCTTGCTCCCTAAAGTTTTGGGACACCCTACACAAGAATGCGAAAAAATCTAGGGGAAGGGGAGGTATTGGGGCAGGCCCATAATATCCTAGACGCAGACGTCATGTTAATTGAGACGAGTGCATGTTGCAAAGTCATATTAAAGAACCGATCGCCACCGCTGGCACACTGCACTGAGCCGTGTTGAGTAGAGTGTTAAATACGTGTTAGCGAAAAATAACAATAACTTCACTGCTACACGTGAATGACGTGACATCTACGCCTCGTCTGCGCCTTAAATTTAATGGAATAAATAGCAAAAATAAATAAGACGTTGAGTGAGACATTGAGTGCGACGTTCATTGAGACGAGTGTGTGCTGCAAAGTTACATTAAAGAGCCTATCGGAACGCCATATGTTCATGTCTTGGTCAGCCTGGGACTCCTCACACTTGGCAAATGTCTAGAGCAGTGTGACATTTATCTTCACAGAAGACATAGAAAGGTTATGATGTTAACAGGAGAGATGAAACAGTAATAGTGTCCCAGCATTTGTCAGCAAATTTTGGGCACTTGTAGAGGCTGAGCCAATGAACGAATTGATCAGCTGGAGCCAAGTGAGTGTTTTTTGCAGAATACAGATTTAATTTAACTTCTGTTTATATTAGATAATTGTTATATAGTGGTTCTTTATTTACAGTATTACATGTCTTGTATATATCATAATACATATATATCATAATTTTTCAAAAAAAAAAATTCCAAATGTGTTTAAACTTTATTTATAGGCTATACCAATACATAATTAAAATGTAAGTACTCTGAAAAAGAGAGTATAAAAATCGAGTGTCTGTAGTCCTTCTCAGAGCGCAATAAACACAGCTGCTTATTTCCATTCACTCCACCCCCTCCCTTCTGGTCTCCTTCCAAAGCCACGCCCCCAAAACACATGAACGCGCGACGCCGACCGTTCAGCGTTTGCCAGCGCCGAGCGGAGAGGAGCAGTGCATGTAGTGATGTCAGAATCACATGTAATAAAATATCTAACTTTATCATTATGAATATAAACAATTAACATGGCTGTTAGTACTCACTATCAAGCTAGCATATCGATACTGGTAAAGTTTAAAATATATTGAGTTTGATTCGGTAAAGAGCTAGTAACATAAGGCAAAGCTAAAAACAGGTTGCATTGATACACGTTTCCCCATTACCATCAGTTACACTGTGATGAGGGTGAATTTCGTGTAAGATTCATAACATATACGGTGTTTTGCATGTAAGAGCTTCCACGATGAAAGCACTGTTGGCTCTAATGAGGACGCCGATATTGACTCTCGTCTGACTTCTTGCTTTATCCAAAGAATTTTTGGTCATAGCCTTTTCGAATACCGTCTTCCTTTTTTGGCCTTGTTTGCCTTCGCTGACTGTATGCAGGTACTCGGAATTCTGACTGCTCTTTCTCTGCCATAATTGTGATTGTTCCTAGCTTCCATGCCTCTCCTCGAGTCAAACGGGTGCGCGCATGTGGGCAGCTCCTGTAGCAGCAGGGGTGGTAGCCATGGTAGCGAGGGAGAGTGACAGTCGCCCAGCCAATCATTTCATTCGTTCCGAATGGAAATAAGTATCTGTGTTTATTGTGCTCTGAGAAGGACTACAGACACTCGATTTTTATACTCTCTTTTTCAGAGTACTTACATTTTAAATATGTATTAAAGAAAGTTTAAAAAAAATTTGATTTTTTTTTTTTAAACTGCCGACCCTGCCTTTAACACTCCTGAATATAAATTTCACAATAATAATAAACTCTTGAGAATTTCTTGTTATTCATTTAACATTGCCCAGTAGACGTTTATTCTGAGGTAATCAGGTACCATTTAGTAATACGCTGTCTGACCTAGGTTACAAAACCACATGTGTACTTAAGCCTGTCAATCATCACTATAGCGCCACCCTCTGGCTGTATAACTCAAGAACACTAGATCTCTGACAGAAGTGTGTGTGATGTGTATTAGAGTCTGTCAATCATCACTATAGCGCCACCCTCTGGCTGTATAACTCAAGAACACTAGATCTCTGACAGAAGTGTGTGTGTGTGTATTAGAGTCTGTCAATCATCACAATAGCGCCACCCTCTGGCTGTATAACTCAAGAACACTAGATCTCTGACAGAAGTGTGTGATGTGTATTAGAGTCTGTCAATCATCACTATAGCGCCACCCTCTGGCTGTATAACTCAAGAACACTAGATCTCTGACAGAAGTGTGTGTGTGTGTATTAGAGTCTGTCAATCATCACTATAGCGCCACCCTCTGGCTGTATAACTCAAGAACACTAGATCTCTGACAGAAGTGTGTGTGTGTGTATTAGAGTCTGTCAATCATCACAATAGCGCCACCCTCTGGCTGTATAACTCAAGAACACTAGATCTCTGACAGAAGTGTGTGTGTGTGTATTAGAGTCTGTCAATCATCACTATAGCGCCACCCTCTGGCTGTATAACTCAAGAACACTAGATCTCTGACAGAAGTGTGTGTGTGTGTATTAGAGTCTGTCAATCATCACTATAGCGCCACCCTCTGGCTGTATAACTCAAGAACACTAGATCTCTGACAGAAGTGTGTGTGTGTGTATTAGAGTCTGTCAATCATCACTATAGCGCCACCCTCTGGCTGTATAACTCAAGAACACTAGATCTCTGACAGAAGTGTGTGATGTGTATTAGAGTCTGTCAATCATCACTATAGCGCCACCCTCTGGCTGTATAACTCAAGAACACTAGATCTCTGACAGAAGTGTGTGTGTGTATTAGAGTCTGTCAATCATCACAATAGCGCCACCCGCTGGCTGTATAACTCAAGAACACTAGATCTCTGACAGAAGTGTGTGTGTGTGTATTAGAGTCTGTCAATCATCACTATAGCGCCACCCTCTGGCTGTATAACTCAAGAACACTAGATCTCTGACAGAAGTGTGTGTGTGTATTAGAGTCTGTCAATCATCACTATAGCGCCACCCTCTGGCTGTATAACTCAAGAACACTAGATCTCTGACAGAAGTGTGTGTGTGTGTATTAGAGTCTGTCAATCATCACTATAGCGCCACCCTCTGGCTGTATAACTCAAGAACACTAGATCTATGACAGAAGTGTGTGTGTGTGTATTAGAGTCTGTCAATCATCACTATAGCGCCACCCTCTGGCTGTATAACTCAAGAACACTAGATCTCTGACAGAAGTGTGTGTGTGTATTAGAGTCTGTCAATCATCACTATAGCGCCACCCTCTGGCTGTATAACTCAAGAACACTAGATCTCTGACAGAAGTGTGTGTGTGTATTAGAGTCTGTCAATCATCACTATAGCGCCACCCTCTGGCTGTATAACTCAAGAGCACTAGATCTCTGACAGAAGTGTGTGTGATGTGTATTAGAGTCTGTCAATCATCACTATAGCGCCACCCTCTGGCTGTATAACTCAAGAACACTAGATCTCTGACAGAAGTGTGTGTGTGTATTAGAGTCTGTCAATCATCACTATAGCGCCACCCTCTGGCTGTATAACTCAAGAACACTAGATCTCTGACAGAAGTGTGTGTGTGTATTAGAGTCTGTCAATCATCACTATAGCGCCACCCTCTGGCTGTATAACTCAAGAGCACTAGATCTCTGACAGAAGTGTGTGTGTGTGTATTAGAGTCTGTCAATCATCACTATAGCGCCACCCTCTGGCTGTATAACTCAAGAGCACTAGATCTCTGACAGAAGTGTGTGTGTGTATTAGAGTCTGTCAATCATCACTATAGCGCCACCCTCTGGCTGTATAACTCAAGAGCACTAGATCTCTGACAGAAGTGTGTGTGTGTATTAGAGTCTGTCAATCATCACTATAGCGCCACCCTCTGGCTGTATAACTCAAGAGCACTAGATCTCTGACAGAAGTGTGTGTGTGTGTATTAGAGTCTGTCAATCATCACTATAGCGCCACCCTCTGGCTGTATAACTCAAGAGCACTAGATCTCTGACAGAAGTGTGTGTGTGTATTAGAGTCTGTCAATCATCACTATAGCGCCACCCTCTGGCTGTATAACTCAAGAGCACTAGATCTCTGACAGAAGTGTGTGTGTGTATTAGAGTCTGTCAATCATCACTATAGCGCCACCCTCTGGCTGTATAACTCAAGAACACTAGATCTCTGACAGAAGTGTGTGTGATGTGTATTAGAGTCTGTCAATCATCACTATAGCGCCACCCTCTGGCTGTATAACTCAAGAACACTAGATCTCTGACAGAAGTGTGTGTGTGTGTATTAGAGTCTGTCAATCATCACTATAGCGCCACCCTCTGGCTGTATAACTCAAGAACACTAGATCTCTGACAGAAGTGTGTGTGTGTGTATTAGAGTCTGTCAATCATCACTATAGCGCCACCCTCTGGCTGTATAACTCAAGAGCACTAGATCTCTGACAGAAGTGTGTGATGTGTATTAGAGTCTGTCAATCATCACTATAGCGCCACCCTCTGGCTGTATAACTCAAGCACACTAGATCTCTGACAGAAGTGTGTGTGTGTATTAGAGTCTGTCAATCATCACTATAGCGCCACCCTCTGGCTGTATAACTCAAGAGCACTAGATCTCTGACAGAAGTGTGTGTGTGTATTAGAGTCTGTCAATCATCACTATAGCGCCACCCTCTGGCTGTATAACTCAAGAGCACTAGATCTCTGACAGAAGTGTGTGATGTGTATTAGAGTCTGTCAATCATCACTATAGCGCCACCCTCTGGCTGTATAACTCAAGAACACTAGATCTCTGACAGAAGTGTGTGTGTGTGTATTAGAGTCTGTCAATCATCACTATAGCGCCACCCTCTGGCTGTATAACTCAAGAACAGTAGATCTCTGACAGAAGTGTGTGTGATGTGTATTAGAGTCTGTCAATCATCACTATAGCGCCACCCTCTGGCTGTATAACTCAAGAACACCAGATCTCTGACAGAAGTGTGTGTGTGTGTATTAGAGTCTGTCAATCATCACTATAGCGCCACCCTCTGGCTGTATAACTCAAGAACAGTAGATCTCTGACAGAAGTGTGTGTGATGTGTATTAGAGTCTGTCAATCATCACTATAGCGCCACCCTCTGGCTGTATAACTCAAGAACACTAGATCTCTGACAGAAGTGTGTGTGTGTGTATTAGAGTCTGTCAATCATCACTATAGCGCCACCCTCTGGCTGTATAACTCAAGAACACTAGATCTCTGACAGAAGTGTGTGTGATGTGTATTAGAGTCTGTCAATCATCACTATAGCGCCACCCTCTGGCTGTATAACTCAAGAACACTAGATCTCTGACAGAAGTGTGTGTGTGTGTATTAGAATCTGTCAATCATCACAATAGCGCCACCCTCTGGCTGTATAACTCAAGAACACTAGATCTCTGACAGAAGTGTGTGTGTGTATTAGAGTCTGTCAATCATCACAATAGCGCCACCCTCTGGCTGTATAACTCAAGAACACTAGATCTCTGACAGAAGTGTGTGTGTGTATTAGAGTCTGTCAATCATCACTATAGCGCCACCCTCTGGCTGTATAACTCAAGAACACTAGATCTCTGACAGAAGTGTGTGTGTGTGTATTAGAGTCTGTCAATCATCACTATAACGCCACCCTCTGGCTGTATAACTCAAGAACACTAGATCTCTGACAGAAGTGTGTGTGTGTGTATTAGAGTCTGTCAATCATCACTATAGCGCCACCCTCTGGCTGTATAACTCAAGAACAGTAGATCTCTGACAGAAGTGTGTGTGATGTGTATTAGAGTCTGTCAATCATCACTATAGCGCCACCCTCTGGCTGTATAACTCAAGAACACTAGATCTCTGACAGAAGTGTGTGTGTGTGTATTAGAGTCTGTCAATCATCACTATAGCGCCACCCTCTGGCTGTATAACTCAAGAACACTAGATCTCTGACAGAAGTGTGTGTGATGTGTATTAGAGTCTGTCAATCATCACTATAGCGCCACCCTCTGGCTGTATAACTCAAGAACACTAGATCTCTGACAGAAGTGTGTGTGTGTGTATTAGAATCTGTCAATCATCACAATAGCGCCACCCTCTGGCTGTATAACTCAAGAACACTAGATCTCTGACAGAAGTGTGTGTGTGTATTAGAGTCTGTCAATCATCACAATAGCGCCACCCTCTGGCTGTATAACTCAAGAACACTAGATCTCTGACAGAAGTGTGTGTGTGTATTAGAGTCTGTCAATCATCACTATAGCGCCACCCTCTGGCTGTATAACTCAAGAACACTAGATCTCTGACAGAAGTGTGTGTGTGTGTATTAGAGTCTGTCAATCATCACTATAACGCCACCCTCTGGCTGTATAACTCAAGAGCACTAGATCTCTGACAGAAGTGTGTGTGTGTGTATTAGAGTCTGTCAATCATCACTATAGCGCCACCCTCTGGCTGTATAACTCAAGAACACTAGATCTCTGACAGAAGTGTGTGTGTGTGTATTAGAGTCTGTCAATCATCACTATAGCGCCACCCTCTGGCTGTATAACTCAAGAACACTAGATCTCTGACAGAAGTGTGTGATGTGTATTAGAGTCTGTCAATCATCACTATAGCGCCACCCTCTGGCTGTATAACTCAAGAACAGTAGATCTCTGACAGAAGTGTGTGTGATGTGTATTAGAGTCTGTCAATCATCACAATAGCGCCACCCTCTGGCTGTATAACTCAAGAACACTAGATCTCTGACAGAAGTGTGTGTGTGTGTGTATTAGAGTCTGTCAATCATCACTATAGCGCCACCCTCTGGCTGTATAACTCAAGAACACTAGATCTCTGACAGAAGTGTGTGTGTGTATTAGAGTCTGTCAATCATCACTATAGCGCCACCCTCTGGCTGTATAACTCAAGAACACTAGATCTCTGACAGAAGTGTGTGTGATGTGTATTAGAATCTGTCAATCATCACTATAGCGCCACCCTCTGGCTGTATAACTCAAGAACAGTAGATCTCTGACAGAAGTGTGTGTGATGTGTATTAGAATCTGTCAATCATCACTATAGCGCCACCCACTGGCTGTATAACTCAAGAACACTAGATCTCTGACAGAAGTGTGTGTGATGTGTATTAGAATCTGTCAATCATCACTATAGCGCCACCCTCTGGCTGTATAACTCAAGAACAGTAGATCTCTGACAGAAGTGTGTGTGTGTGTATTAGAGTCTGTCAATCATCACTATAGCGCCACCCTCTGGCTGTATAACTCAAGAGCACTAGATCTCTGACAGAAGTGTGTGTGATGTGTATTAGAGTCTGTCAATCATCACTATAGCGCCACCCTCTGGCTGTATAACTCAAGAACACTAGATCTCTGACAGAAGTGTGTGTGATGTGTATTAGAGTCTGTCAATCATCACAATAGCGCCACCCTCTGGCTGTATAACTCAAGAACACTAGATCTCTGACAGAAGTGTGTGTGATGTGTTCAGTCTCAGTAACTAGAGATTACACAGTTTGAGTTATGAAGACTTCAGATGATAATAACAGCTGTGAAGAGAAGATACTGACCCTGCTGTCACGGCCACATTAAGACTATAATACCCTGAAGGGCCCTTCATCCACCGGAACTATTACCTACATTCACTCAATCTTCTCAAAGTTATCAGCCTTTTATTCTGCAGGAATAAATACCATTAACAAAACCTCCAAACTATAGTCTGTCATATAAATAAATACAGGCCTATACAAATATCACTGCATGAACTACGCCTATATCGGCACAGTTCGAACAGTGGCGCAGCCGGGATCTTTTCATACTGTAGAATGGAGGAGTGAGACAGCTCTCAGATTTCATCAAAAATATCTTAATTTGTGTTGCGAAGATGAACGAAAGTCTTACGGGGAAACAACATGAGGGAGAGTAATTACTAGGGTTGGGCATCGAGAACCGGTTCCAACTGGGAACCGTTTAAAAAATAATGATACCATTGGAATCGTTTCGAAAATTTGTTTTCGATTCCGATCATCGGTTCCAAACGTGCAAGTTTGAATTTCCGGAAGTGCTTGCCGCGCCCGCTTGTTCTGTTGCAGCAATGGAGCACGGTAAGCGGCGCTCAATAAGGATTGCTAATGTGACGTCATCATGACATATTCCCAGTGGTGAACGCAAAGCATTTTGGGAATCCGCGGCACAAACATAAGGCGCCAAACTTCATTGCATGGAGGGAAGAACGCAGTGTTCAAGATGCCTGCATTTTGTAGGATTATATTCTGTTTTTCACGCTAATTTTTCATTATTTTCATGCCAGAACACTTGCCTGCTATGCCAGCCTGGCCAAACATACCCATAATTCTTTGCGTTCTGAAGAGGTTGCCGCCCATTTGGTCACATGTCTTAGCGATCTCTATAGTGTGACTTTATTTCACCTTAAAAAAGCCTGGGTCGGCAGAGTGCAACACAGGTGACAAACGTATTTCTTGCACGGGCGGGTGCACTACAAATATGACTAAACACCTACGCCTGCATGGTGTACAAAATTAAGTGTAGCGTTTTTGACATGCTGCGCGGTCCACTGTCTCGTCCTCCTCGGGCAACCCTGTGCGACCAACGTTAGTAACGTTGCCAGGAGTGCAAAATAATTCATCTGTAATGTTTGTTATTTTGAATAGAAATCATCACTCATAAAGCAGTCATTCACGTCTTCTCCGGTTTATTTGTGTTCATATACAGTATCCGCCAGGGCTCTTAATCCAATGGTGCGCATATTTGGAGAAATAATGATTTATCATCACATGTTTGTAAAATATTTCGTCATACAGAATAACATTACTATTCATTTTCCACTGCATTATGCGATCTGAAGAGCTCGAACAGCGAACACATCGAGCTCTGTCTCTGCTCGTCCTGATTCGCGTCAGTTTATGATATCAGCGCTCTCTCATTCGCTGTACAGCTGTTAATCATCTCACGTAGACCAACGCGATTTGAGGTATTTTCATATGAATAGAGAATATTTATAGTAAACTTGCTAAGCAAGGTAGCTATTAGCTGCATATAAAATGCTAAATATAACATATTTCAACATCTTTTTTGAAACTATTTTAAACCACGACCGGAATATGGTGTTTTAAAGTGAGCTTTTATACATTGAGTTAGTTTATACATGTCCAGAGAGTCCAGACCAGGTTGCAAGTTCTGCATATATAAATCTGTTTTTTGGTCTGGTGCAGAGGCATTCCTAATTTTCTCCCACATGGGCTGCAGCTCCCAAAATTAAAACTAAATCAAAATAAAATTTTCCTCTGTGAAATGAGCCTGTGACAGGTTTTGACTCCACCCCTCAAAGAATCGGAATCGAGAATCGAAAAGAACCGAAATCGAAATGAAGAATCGGAATCAGAATCAGAATCGTTCAAATCAAAACGATGCCCAACCCTAGTAATTACTGACAGAGTTTACATTTGTGGGTGAACAAACCCTTTAAAGGGATAGTTCGCCCAAAAATGATATTAAACCCATGATTTACTCACCCTCAAGCCGTTCGAGATGCATATGTCAATAATTTTTCAGACGAACACACTTTCAGTTATTTTAGAAAATGTCTTGGATCTTTCAGTGGTTATTATGTGAAGTAATGGGGTCCATTGCTTCAAGTCCCAAAAATTTGCATACATCCTTCACAAAAGTATCCGGCTCCAGGGGGATAAACGAAGGCCTTCTGAGGGTAATCTGTGCAGTTTTGTCATAAAAATATATATATTTAAAACTTTATAAACGAAAATAACTGGCTTCCGGTAGCGGTCGACGCGCGTTCACGGAGATGGATGCTGGCGTATGACGTAGGACGTAGTGTAGGAAGCGTCGTGACGTAGAACGAACTTGACAGCGCAGCCAGAGAGCAGAGCAAAACAAAACTCTACGTTCGTTCTACGTCACGACGCTTCCTACACTACGTCCTACGCCAGCATCCATCTCCGTGAACGCGCGTCGACCGCTACCGGAAGCCACTTATTTTCGTTTATAAAGTTTTAAATATGTATATTTTTATGACAAAACCGCACGGATTACCCTCAGAAGGCCTTCGTTTATCCCCCTGGAGCCGGATGGATTACTTTTGTGCACATTTTTCAGAGCACAGAGCTCAGATCAGTTCAGATGCTTGGATCAGAGAACTGAACTAGATTCAGTGTTCAATGTGAATCTTTGTGCATGAAATCATTAGAGTAAATCACTTTTTTTTTTTAAGTAGACAATGCTAAGTAAGTTACCTTGTTCAAGCTCTCAGTGGAGGGAATTTTGGGGTCAAATGAAACACTTTGAACACCAACAGAGCCTTAATATCTGTGTTTATTTAATTTGACTAAAAATAAAGATGATTATTCAGTGTAAAATGTCATGGAACTCACTAGTCCATTTCCTCTGTATTACAGTTTTCTGTATACCTATAGATGAGTATATACAGTCCTGATAGTAAATATTAAGATGGATGGTTTGGAATTGGTCAAATATGCTTGTCTAATACTTATTTATGTGCTGTATGATAATGCAGAAGTGCATTTTAATGCATAATTTGGAGGACAATAATCACCAAATGTTTACAGCCAAGTATATTTGCATTTGCTCAGATAGGCCTATTTATATATTTGCATGATATCAGGGGCCTGTTTCAATAAGGAGGTTCAACCAACTCTGAGTTGACTTACCCTGAGATGGGAAACTCTGAGTTTTCGGTTACAGAACAGCTGATATATTCCCCCAGTTGTGCAAGTTACGCATTGAGAAGAACTGCTGATGATAATAATTCTGAGTTTTCAGCTGAAGTTCTTCAATGTATTAAGCATAATTTTTATGTGGATGACTGTTTGAAGAGCTCAGCCACAGATAAAGAAGCTATCCAGATGGTAAGAGATCTAATTGCTTTGTGTCGAAAGGGAGGCTTCATCTTAGAGAAATGGATAAGCAACAGTCGCATCGTCTTGCAAGCCATAGCAGAAGATCAGAGGGCTAAAGACCTTAAGGAGCTGGATCTAGACCGAGATACACTTCCAGTAGAAAGAGCTTTGGGTCTACAATGGTGTGTGGAGACTTACTCTTTTAGGTTCAAATTGGAGATGAAACAACAGCCTCTAACCAGACGGGGTATGTTGTCAGTTAACAGCTCAGTGTACGATCCGCTTGGGTTACTGGCACCTGTCACTTTGCTTGCTAAATTGATGCAGCAAGAACTCTGTCGGAGACATTGTTCATGGGATGCTGCTCTGCCACAGGACATCTTGCGCAAATGGGAAAGGTGGTTGAAAGATCTGGAGCTGCTGACTACATTTAAGGTGGATAGGTGCATTAAGCCAGTGTATTTTGGAGAGGTTAGGCATGCGCAACTACATCACTTTGCCGATGCCAGTGAAGATGGATATGGGACGGTAACCTACATCCGGATGTTGAATCATGAAAACAACATCCAGGTCACATTTCTGCTTGGTAAAGCCAGGGTGACACCACTGAAGGTTGTAACTATTCCCCGACTGGAATTGACAGCGGCTGTCCTTGCTGTCAGAGTGGACTCAATGTTAAAGGAGGAATTGGATTTCCATTTGGAGGAGTCAATATTCTGGACTGATAGCTCTTCAGTGTTAAAGTACCTTAGTAACGAGGACAGGCGCTTCCACACATTTGTGGCCAACCGAGTCTCGACCATCAGAGAAATATCTGAACCCTCACAGTGGAGACACATTGGTTCTAAAGATAATCCAGCGGATGATGTATCGAGGGGTCTGAACGTTTCTGAATTTCTGAAGAAAAGCACGTGGCTAGGAGGTCCTTTTTTTCTTTGGCAGCAGGAGAAAGACTGGCCTAAACCTGTGTCTGAATGGTCATTGGATATGAATGACCCAGAAGTGAGGAAAAGGACTACAGTAAATGCCATCAATGTGTGTGTCGTGTCTAGTCCTACTGACCAGCTCATTGTCTACTTTTCTGACTGGAGGAGGCTGAAGACAGCAGTTGCTTGGTTTCTCAGGTTAAAGGCCATGTTGTTATCAAAGGGGCGCCTGAAGGGGCAGTTGGAGGCTGCTGTAGCCGATTATACAAAGGAAACCAGTCAGGACGGATTGAATAATGCTGAAGGACAACGGGGCACAGTGACATCTAGGAGCGGAATCCTGACACTGGAAGATCAATTAGAAGCAGAGATTGCCATCATTCGGTATTGCCAGCAACAGAGATTCAAGGAGGAGTTTTCCATTCTGGTATCAAAGGCAGCAGTGAGTAGACGGAGTTCCATATATAGACTGGATCCAATGGTGGAGGAGGGACTCTTAAGAGTTGGAGGAAGGTTGAACAGAGGAGCGATGCCTGAGGAAATTAAACATCCTCTCATTCTTGCCAAGGATCAGCATATCTCCATGCTTATTCTTAAGCACGTACATCAGACTCTGGGCCATGGTGGACGGACTCATACGCTGTCTAAAGTGAGGAAGAAGTTTTGGATTACCAAGGCCAATTCAGCAGTTAGGAAGGTTATTGCTGAATGCAGCTTTTGTAGACGGTACAACGGAAGAGCCGTGGAACAAAAAAGGCAGATCTCCCAAAGGTAAGAATCCTTCCAGATCTACCGCCATTTACGAACACGGGAGTAGATTACTTTGGACCAGTTGAAGTAAGGAGGGGACGATCGACCTGTAAGCGATATATTTACCTGTATGGCAAGCCGGGCCATCCATCTGGAAGTGGCAGAATCCCTGGAAACGGATGCATGCATCAATGCTTTGCGGCGTTTTATCAGCAGGAGAGGACAAGTGGAACATCTGAGGTCAGACAACGGTACCAATTTCATTGGGGCGGAAAGGGAACTTAAGAAGGCTCTTGTTGCTCTGAACAGGATAGAATTCAAGGAACCATGTCGCAGGTTGGAATCCGTTGGAGTTTTAATCCACCAGCTGGTTCACACCATGGTGGCGTGTGGGAAAGGATGATCCGCCTGGTGCGAAGGGTTTTGACTTCTATCCTACGGCAGCAGACATTGGATGATGATGGACTTCGTACGGTGTTCTGTGAGGTGGAGGCCATTTTGAATGATCGGCCTATTACTAAGCTCTCGGATGATCCCAGCGACCTGGAACCTCTTACTCCTAACCATCTTCTTCTTCTGAAGGGTAAACCAGCTTTGCCACCTGGAGTGTTCAATCCTCACGACCAATATGGAAGAAGACGTTGGAGACAGGTACAATACCTCTCAGATCTTTTTTGGAAGAGATGGATGCGAGAGTATTTGCCTTTGCTTCAAGAGAGGCAAAAGTGGAATCAAAGGAAGAGGAGTTTGATTGCTGGGGACATTGTAGTAATAATGGATTCTTCTGCTCCTCGTGGCTCTTGGCCACTTGGCAAGGTTTTGGAGGTTTTTCCCGACAAACATGGGCTTGTACGGTCTGTAAGATTACAGACTAAAACTAACATCATGGAAAGGCCAGTGACAAAGCTCTGTTTGCTGCATGGAGTATAAATGGATTTGTTCATGCTGGGCTTGACTGTATTTTGCTGGATCATAACATGTTGGCTCTTTGTTTTTTTTGTTTAAATTGTACTGACTGCTGGTTATTAACAATTAGGGGCCGGTGTATAGAAGCCAAATGTGGTGTTTGTGTATTTAGATATTGGGTGTTGTTTCTGGTTTGTACAGTGGGTGTCGCTCTAATGTTACCTGAGGTCAAAGTTATAAAGGAAGTATCCATACTGCCAAAGAGCAGGGGGGTTTGACCCGGAAGGGCAAAAGGTTTTTGACCGCTGTGGCGCTAGAAACACATGGTTTACAAGTCTACTGTATGTGTATGTATACGGATATGGTTCAACGTTGAAACTGGATAAATGGACATTTACCTCTGCACGTTGAAACAAATAAACGGAATAATCAGCAACACAACAAGGCTTGCAGACTCTTAAGATCAAATTAGTATGGTAACCGTACAACAAGGGCACAGCGCGTCAGCCAGGGCATACCTGGGTTAAACCACCTCAGTAGCTGTCAGTATTAGACTGAGCGGCTACAGCTGAAATGAGTTAGTTCAATCAACTCTGAGTTGACCTACTCTGAGTTTAGCGCGTGCACCACAACTATAAAAAGCCATTATCAATGGAGCGCAGATATTACGAGTCACCATGGCAACAGCGCCAAACAAAAAGAGGAATTACTGTTATACAGTGTTGGGTGTAATTAATTAACAAGTAATCTAAATATTGTGATTTAATTAAAGGGATAACTCTTAATTCTTCTGTAATTTAAAATAAAATCTGATGTAATTACATTACTGCATAGACTATAGAGAACAATTCTGTATAAAACAATAGTGGATTTAACATACATTTTTAAAAGGTATATTTTTTATGTATTAAAGACAACATCCAAACAGTATAAAATATTATGTTGCCTTAAATATGAGGTGAGTATTACTTTCGTGTAGCTATTATTAAAAAAATCTGTACAATATAATATATATAAGAGTTCAGATGCAAAAACCTCTAAGTGCCACCTGAAATTTTCTTCTAGAATGATCATTTTATTTCATTAGGGGCAGTCAAGGACTAGTGGTTAGGGAGTTGGACTGGTAACCCAAAGGTTGCTGGTTCGATTCCAGAACCGGTGGGAAATGACTGAGGTGCCCTTGAGCAAGGCACCTAACCCCTAATCGCTCCCCGGGCGCCACACAAAGGCTGCCCGCTGCTCTGGGTGTGTGTATCCACGTTTGCAGTGTGTGTGTGTGTTAACTACTCACTACTCTGCTCCTAATGTGTGTGCATTAACTTGGATGGGTTAAATGCAGAGGTCAAATTCCAAGTATGGGTTACCATACTTGGCCGTCACGTGTCACTTTCACTTTCACTTTCACTTTCATTAATAGGTAATTGTCTGTAATTACTGAACTTAAATATACGAGCTTGATAAAAATGATCATTCTAGAAGAAAATTTCAGATGGCACTTAGAGGTTTTTGCATCTGAACTCTTCATATACAGTTTTATAAAATAAAGATAGTATAAATAAATGACTATATATATATATGTGAAAAAATAACAGGTGATAACAGTTTGAGTCCTGGAATGTTTCTGTGGTGTTTGCTTGTTCTCCTGGCGTTTTAGCGCAGGTTTCTTCAGCAGCTTCAGTTTCACACAATCAAAACACATGCTGATCCATCAACTGAACACACTGGTGTGTGTGTGTGTGTGGGTGGGTGTGTCTGTGTGTGTGTGTGTGTGTGTGTGTGTGGTGTGTGGTGTGTGTGTGTGTGTGTGTGTGAAATATTGATTAGTGATGGAGAGAAACGTGAGTTCAGACTGAGAAAGAAGATCTTGATGAGTGTGTTTGTGTTCAGAAGAGTGTGTAGAAGATTCCAGAAGACACGAGTGAACAGATGATGATGATGAGGATGATGAAGATGATGAAGATGATGAAGATCAGTGATGATGATGATGATCTTGAGAACATGATGAAGGGTTTGATGAGAATCTCTCCTCAGTTTTGACATCAGAATCAAACTTTAGGCTCGTCTGGATCACAGGAGACTAGAAATATACATATTAGATTATCCTCATATACTTTGCTTTGAATTTTTAACACAATCTGTAAATGTTTCATAACTGCAGAAAGTCTGATGAATTTGTCTGAATGTGACACTTTATAACAGGAGAGAAAACAACAGTAAATCTGACAGTAAAACTAAAATATGACAAAAGACTAAAGTTAATAATCAAACACTCACATTTTGGCTTTAGTCTCTTCATACTGTCACATCTAACAAGTCTCTGTCCTCTTTCCTCTGGAGATTCACTGGTTTGTGTCTCATTTCTGTCCTCCATTTTTCTCTCAGTCTTCTTGTTTTCTGCTGATCTGTGATTTCTGCTGATTTTCTTTCTCCTCTTCATTTGAATCTGTTCAATCACACAGACAGAGTTTCATTAAAGCGATATAACATCATATCACGAGACATCAGATCAACTCCTGATCAACATCTGCATGAGCTCAGATAGTGAAAGTTCTAGAAAATTGAGACGTTTACACGGATGTCATATTTCTAGTTTGTTTACTTTGAGAAAAAAAAAAGAAAAGAAAAAAAAATCAAGAAAAATAACGACTGGAGTACTTAACAAGGCTGAATAAAAATGAAATATGCATACTTATGTACTTAAAGCAGGGATAGGCAACTTCAATAGTGACAAGGGCCAACATTTTTTCTTCTTCATACCAAGGGCCCAGATTACTAATCCACACTCACACCATTTACACTGTCTTATTCAATTTACTTTTTATTAAGGGGGAATGAATGTACAGTATAATTAATGTTATTTGTTTTTAAAGATTTTATTAACTATAAAACTTGTGCAATTATGCTAATACAAATGGGAAACTTTGTTGTCTGTTGACAAGCAATATTAGCATACCCCAAAAAGCAAATGTAAACATCTCAATTGCATTGTCTGTACATTTGCAACAAACAAATGTACATATGTCCTATTTTTATAAGCCTAGAGAACATTCTCAGCTTAATCTCAGAGAACAATTAAAAAGTGCTTATTCAAAAATAGTTGTTCCAAATGGTATTACTAATCCACATCCAAATATTACCATAAATAAAAATACTATAAAAAATATAGTATATATATATATATATATATATATATATAAAGATCTGTCATGCATTTGGCAAAAAAACAAAACAATCCCTAACAACATTAAGAAGACAGCTGAAAACTCCTCTCTTCCATGCTTATCAGCGTACTTAGTATGTACTTAAAGTATATCAGGGCGTGGTGCACATCATTGCAATCTTTCTAAATAAACAAAAACATAAAGTAATATTTTTCTCATCATTTACACTTAGCATCACATGCGTATATTAATAAAGATTTTTTTCAAATAATTATTAAGCAACACAAGTTACAACAAGCTCAGTGTTATAACAATATCTGATATTATTAACACTACAATATTCATAATAGATCTTAAAGCTGTTGAAGTATGTGACGTTGATAAATGACAAATATAGAAATGTGAGTTTATGTGTGAGTCCTGATCATAAACATCTTTCTCTTCTCACCTCATGTTTGATCATATTTGATTCATCAGAACGACACTTTACAGCTCCGACTGGATCAACAGAGACTGGAAATGAAGAAAACAACCCGTTATCATCATAATTATAATACAGAGACTGAATATCTAGTTTCATCTAATTTAAACAATGAAATAGATAAATTACATAAAGAGCTAAAATTACATTACAAACATTCAATAATTTACAAGTGGCAGCAATTAAAACATTTCTGATAAAATGGCAAATAATCCAGGCATCCATATGAAACTAAACCTCAGAAAAGTAGGCTTTAATGAATAATGAAATGTGTTTATGTGGCGGGTGGTGAGGCGGAGAGCAAGATGAGAACTAAGATAAGCAAAAATAAAACTCACATTATGATACTCGAAGTCTTAACTGTAGCCAACTACGCCACCTAGGGACTTTCACCCCAGGATATACTAGTACTCAGAAAATCTAAACCCCAGGTTCGTTCTTTCCAGAGAGGACTGAGACAGTTCTGCCAATTAAAACAATTAGTGACTAAGTACCTTCAATACATTTACATTACCCACACAGACAAGAAAAAGGTACTTAAAATAAAGAAAAGAAAATAAAGATGTAAACACTACGGGCAGCACTTGGGTCATCAAAAGACACTAACAGGGAAAGAGAATCCTGCCCCACCTCAAACAGTAATCGCTCACTACAACCAACCACACACACTGGTGTTGCACACTAGAAAGGGAATGAGAAACTCACACTCAAGTGTTAAACACTACACCCCAAAAAGAGAGGTGGACAAAGTACCCTCTTTACCACTGGCCACAGGAGACCCGAGCACTTACATTAAATAGAAAAGAAAAAAAAGAAAACTTTATAAAATCAACAGTTGCTTGTTCTTCAGTAAACTTCCTCCAGGGAAGAACTTCGTCTACAAGATACACATTTTATAGACAAAGAAAGAAAAACAAATCACACAGATTATAACAATTACTAATAAAAGAAAATACCACAAAACAAGAACATAAAAAAAAATAAAACATTCAAAATAGAAACAAAACAGCAGCGTAATCCAGGGCCGTGTGCGAACTATCTGCCTCGGCTCCTCCCGTTTCTAATAACATTTTGACATGCGGATCTGCCAGTTCTCCACCAGGGGGAGTGATGGGGGAGTTATAGGGATATACCCAATCTGCTACATTTAGAAACCTGGGCTGGATCCCAATGTGCATACTATCCATCCTAAATAGTATGTGACATTAGTAATTGTCAATACTATTTAGGGTGGATAGGGTGGATAGTATGCATATTGGGATCCAGCCATGTATCTAATCTGTGAGAAGAAGAGAGATGTAGAACAATCCAGAGTGTTTATAAAATCACACTGAATATATAAAGAAAAGGTCTTGCAGAAATAAAGAAGTGAGAATCCTAGAGTCAGTCGCTGCTGGAGAGGGTTCAGTTTACACTTGAAACTGTGCTAGCTGTTTTTTTAAAGCCTATGGGAAAATCTTGGGTTTTTGTCGAGCAAAACAAGCGTGATGCCGGTTGGGCTACAAAGTGATGTCATACCTGCACCACTCTATAGGCGCTTCATGTGCTGAGTTGTCAGACTGGAAAAACTGGTTAAAGAGATACTTAACTGTTTTTTCTTTTACCGTTACTTCACCATACTTGGTCATGTAACTACTCGTGTAACTGTATTTAAATAGGGAAAACGTGGAGGTGTTTGGTCGCTTCTAACTTCATCTCTGTTTGGTCTCTAATGAATGAACTGGGCTAAGCTAAGTGCTATCAAAGTGTCGCTGCGCGCCAGAGCGATTGAGTGCACGCACTGAGACGAGAGAGGTATGTATCAACTCGTCTTAGTTAAGGGAATAACAGTTTAATTTGGAAAAACGGTGAAGTATCCCTTTAACCAGTTCTTCCAGTTTTTCCAGTCTGACAGCACTGCACATGAAGCGTCTATAGAGTGGTGCAGGTATGACATCACTTTGTACACAGTACAGTAATGGCAGATAGTTTCTCGCATGCTTTGCAGGGAAAAGTTAGCCTGACTACGTCAGACTTCCTACTTCCGCTCAATTTCATTTCGCTTCTGTAGTCAGTCTGAGATAGCAGCTTATCTTTCAGTTTTTCACCGGCCTTCAGACGGCCGGGCCAATCAACGAACAGAGGGCGGGCTGAGAGCCGTGACGTAGACGCTGATTGTACCGTGGATGCGTAGATTTACTTCACATAATCTGCAAAAGTCGTTCACAGCCATGTTCACTCCGGTATTTCGCTCGATGGTTTTGTTTTCGCATCATACATGTGTTTACAGTGGAAGTTAGATGCGGCTGAGCATGCGCATAACACACGCCATAACCAAACGTTATGTGATTGGCTTACGGGTAACCAATGATTTTAAACGTCAGACAAGCGCCCCCTAGTAAGAGAGAAAACACTTCTCTATTATGCCATTCCAGACTCTGTATACGAAGCAAAGTGAAGTAGCAGAGTCTGGTATTACCAGGCTAGGGAAAAGTAACTTTTACATTTCTTCATAAGATCTGAAGCATAAATTTGAGCATATGCTTACAAGATGTCCCACCATGTTTTTGGTAGTACAACCATGTTTTTCTACACATGCATGGTTTTCTTGTGGAAATTTACCATGGTAGTACTTTTTTATGTGCAATAGAATAGATTGTTTTGTTTTTTTACCATTAAGCTACAATATGATTTTTTTTTTTTTCGCAGCTAGGGGTCGCTAACCTCTTACAATAACAAAGGCGTAGATTAATGACTCATTGAATTAGCGGAATCATGGAATTTGTCATAATGCCGATGGATCTAATAATGTTTATGGGAAATAATGTTTATATTTTAATTTGAATACGTTCATGTTTTTAACATGACTGTGGTATGAAGCAGGGTGCGATTGCTAATTGCAAAATACAGTCATGTTAAAAACATTTAATCTTAATATTGAATTAAAATGACCTAAAAATACCAACAAAAAAACTATAAATGATACTAAAATAACAGTGTGCATAAAAGTGCATTAGTATTACCATTTTATTTTGGACATAGTGTCATCATGATAATGCATTACCTCACATTTACCATGTTTTGGACACAAAGTATAATTTTGAATTCCATCGTATAGGAGTATGGCAATCATTCAGATCTACAATATCACCATCTGATATCATTATAGTACCATAGTTTCCCCATGGTAATTAAAAGACGGATTGGAAAGAGTTTATCATTGTAAGAATAACAACAGAGCTGTATGTAACATCTCATTTAGAGTCGTGTGGTGAATCAGTATCATGTTTTATAAGGTGCAATATTATCAGTTGCAGTGGATGACTAACATGTTTAGTGCCGTTGTACTCTCCTTTTACTTGCCTTTGGCTGTTTTGACTGTAATGGTTTTAGATGTTATCTGTACCGCAGTAGTCTCGACTCTTTCGCAGCTTTTCTTGGCCAAGCACCGCCCAAGAGGACGTTTGACTGATGTGTAATGCAACAAATCAGTTTGTTTTGTTCCGCGTCATGTTTAGGGGTGTGACAATATAATGTTGATGTCCATACAATAACAAACCAGCCTGCATCTAATAAATTATTCATTCAAGAATGTTGTGCAAGTTTACTGCAAGAATGAAGCCCGTGAACTTCACATACTTTTAAAAATCCAGTGTTTAGTTGATCCTGGTAAGCGCTCATTGTCACAGTTGTAAACATGACGGCGTTCTTCTTCCACGAGGGGTTTTGGTGTCACGGCATTACTTTCCAGGTGGACAGATAAAGAATGCGACACGCACCTCTCCCAGACATCCTGTAGAATTCAACCAATCAGATCGCGACTTCGAAACTCCTCAAGTGTTTCCAGAAAAGTGTGCCATATGCATCAGATGTTCAGCCAACGGTCTGTGGGAGTGACATCTGAGGCTGAGATTCGTACAGCAGTAACAGCCACACCTTGTTGCCATTAACTCCTTCAATAGTCAATGCATTCAGGAAGATTGACAGCAGGAATCGTCTGCTGTGTCTGCGTGTGTGTGAGAGAGAGAGAGAGAGAGAGAGAGAGAGAGAGAGAGAGAGAGAGAGAGAGAGAGAGAGAGAGAGAGAGAAAGAGAAAGAGAGAGAGAGAGAGAGAGAGAGAGAGAGAGAGAGAGAGAGAGAGAGAGAGAGAGAGAGAGAGAGAGAGAGAGAGAGAGAGAGAGAGAGAGAGAGAGAGTGTTTTGAATAGTCATCTGTCAGGGTCTGGTTGTTTCTCTCTCTTTCAAGTTTCATTATGGTGTTATTTGCATGTAAGTCGGTTGCCTGGTATATTTCCACCTTCCTGAATGATCGCCGCTCATCTCACAAACCCAAAACTTGGCAACCACCCAATATTTAGTCATCATATATTTTTTCTTGATTGGGCTTCTGTCTCCGTCACAATTAAGCTCCACATCAGAGTTAATTGGGATGGTGTTTGTTGGTTTGTTTTTTAATTTAAAGCAAGTACATTTTTAGTGAGGAGTGTGTGCATATTGACCCTGTCTGCAGCTCTGAGATCCGCCTGGGTTTTGTTTCCATTATAGGATCAGAAAAGGGGTGTTTTTGGAGGGCTTTACACCCCAAAAGAGCTATGGAGGGCTTTAGATGGGCACTGGGCTGAAGCTGTAATAGTGGCGCTTTGGGCGACAGGGGAAAACCATCATGTGATTCACCATGAATGTGTTTAACAGGCCTGAGAATGAAGGTGTCACTTAAACGCCGCGTTTTCATAAACAAACATATACGCCCAGGATAGGCATTTTTAGTTCTAATCAGTTGGTGGCAATACATGTAACTTGCCTAACAAGTTTACAATGAGAAAACGATGCAGAGGAGCAGGCAGACAGACAGTATTACAAATAATCACACATATCCAGCAGTGATTATTCATAGTGCGGCTAACATCTATTATTGACTGACCAACATCTTAAACAGCATCCAGCCCTCAGGAGAAATCAGGACTGGTCTCTCTGGCCCCAGGCTCCTCACGTTCTCACCGTGTCGCATGAAAAGACAGGCGTGTAACTGCATCGCTCTGAGCAAACAGACTAGATAAACTAGTTCTCAATAATCATATAGCTTACATAAAGACAAATACACTCTCAAAAATGGTACAGGGACGCGAGTATTTCATGGTACTGTGAAATAATTGTCAACTAAATTATACTAATTATATCATATACTATGGTATTGACATTGCACTTCAAATATAATTAATTAGAAATGGTAGAAAAGATTTTAAAAAACATGTCCAAAAATATTGCATTTCTGTTGCACATAAAAAAGGTATTACCATGGTACATTTCCCCGAAAAATAGTTAGAGATTTCAAAGGAACACGCCGACTTTTTGTCACTTTAGCTTATTCCCCGTATCCCCCAGAGTTAGATAAGTCCACACATACCATTTTCATCTCCGTTCGTGCCGTAACTCTGTCTGACGCACCCACCGCTAGCCTAGCTTAGCACAAAGACTGGAGGTAAACGGCTCCAGCTAGCATACTGCTCCCAATAAGTGACAAAATAACGCCAACATTTTCCTATTTACATGTTGTGATGTGTATAGTCACAGTTTGTACAAATAACAAGGTCACATGAGACACAGACATCTTCTAACCGTATACATACTGGGAACTATATTCTCAGAGGGCGAAGCACTGCTACTTCTGCGGAGTGATTTACTCACAGCACCTGAGAAGCTCAGTGGTGAGGAGCAGAGAGTGTTGCGCTAATCACTCCACCCAAGTAGCAGTGCTTCATTATACTATTGAAGGAGGAACATGATGAACACCTGATGATGCACTATTATATCTGCTACAAAACATAGATAGATAGATAAATAGATTCATGCTAGATAATGTTCTAAAAGATTTCTATTTTAAATAAATGCTGTTCTGAAGATTTAGATGCATCACATTTATTGATTTGGTGATTTGCATTAAACCTGTAGATTTCTACTGTATTCCCTGAGAATCGAACTCGTGATCTTCCGTTCTGAGCAGCAGGATTTCACAATTGTTAGAAACATAAATTACATAAAGTCCAAATCACACACATGGATGTTGCTGATTTGTCATGATGAGAACATCAATAAGTCTGCCTTATTATAACTATCTGCCTTTGAAACAAAACAATGCAAACTCTATAGCACCTTTGTTGAGATGTCTTGAGGATATTAAAGCCTGGATGGCCTCCAATTTCTTAAAGTTCAATGAAGAAAAAACTGAAATCATTTTGTTTCGACCTGGTTGTACCATCAATACCCCTGATGTAGATCTTGGCGACTTAAAGTCATATGTGAAGCCCGTTGTAAAAAACCTAGGTGTTTTAATGGACGGTGACTTTAAACTAGATAAACAGATTAATTTGATAGTTAAATCGTGTTTTTATCAGTTAAGGCAATTATCTAAAGTCAAGTCATTTGTATCTTTTACTGATTTTGAGAAGGTCATCCACGCTTTTGTATCATCCCGCCTGGACTATTGTAATAGTCTCTATGTAGGCATTGGTGAGGCATCTCTAACACGTTTGCAGAGGGTACAAAATGCGGCTGCACGTTTATTAACAAGGACACGCAAACACGACCACATTACACCTATATTAGCTTCCCTTCACTGGTTGCCAGTTCGTTTTAGAATTGATTTTAAGATTTTACTTTTAGCTTTTAAATCATTAAATAACACTGCTCCTAAATACCTCTCAGATGTGTTACAGCCATATATGTTCCATCCAGAGCACTTAGGTCTGCTGGGCAACTGCTTTTAGCCTCCCCCAATGCAAGATTAAAGAGCAGAGGTGACCGTGCCTTTGCAGTGGTGGCCCCGAAACTCTGGAATAATTTACCTTTGTACATCAGGCAGGCACCTTCACTTGCTGTTTTTAAATTACATTTAAAAACATATTTGTATAGTACTGCATATAACACAGTATGAGAGTTACCTGTTAGGAGTTCTTTTTTTAAGTGTGTGTTATAATTCATTATTGTATTTGTTGCTTTTTTATTTATTTTATTTTATTCTTTTTAGTTTTACTGCTTATTTTATATTGTATGTACAGCACTTTGGTGAAAACCTGCTGTTTTAAAAAGGTGCTCTATAAATAAACTTTGATTTGATTTGATTTGATTTGATTTGATTTGATAAGTCAAACGCTGCATTTCTCCAAAATTTCTCCAGCCTATCTGCGTGTTGCTTCATAAGAACCGATCGATCCCTGACAGAACTCTAGCTTTCTCTAATGATCATCCACAATAGAGCCGCTATTGTTGAGCCGATCTGAGAACACCCAACACACAACAATTCTCACTCGACTAGTTTTAGACCGTTCTCGAGCCAAGAGATTCCAGAGCGATGATATGGCAAGGTAATGGAATGGCACTTTGATACGCTAAGAAAAAAAGTTGCTGCTTAAAATTAAGTACAATCAACTTGAATGTTTAAGTCATTTCAACCTAAATAAAATTAAACTGACTTAAAATATTAGTTGAATCTTGTATAACAAAAAAAGTTGAAAATTGCTTAACTTATTTTGATGATTTAAAGTTTAAATGTTTTTACAATGTTTTGTTACAATGTTTTACATTGTCTCTACAATGTAGAAGTTTATTCATATGGTATTTACATAATACAATGTACTTCAAAACATACTATGGCACATCCTGTATAAAGAGCATGGTATTACCATGGTACAGCATTATGATGATCATACTGCAGCATAGGATTTATTAAATAAGCAGAGCAATTCTCAGCAGATTTTTGTCTAGAATGAGGATTTTACTATTTCTTCATTAGCCAAAACAGACAGTTACAAAAAACGGTTTTAAAAGTTATTAAACTTGTAACATCTCTGTAGCAATAACATCTCACATTTAATCAATATTAAACCATCGGGGATGATAAAGATCTTTACCTCACACACATCTCCTGGTCAAACATAAACACACATTGTTCTGTCGAAGATAATCAATAATCTATACAGTATTTCAAAGCCTTTAACTGTAGCGTGAAGTAAAGTGCATTTACCTGTCAGTGTGGATCAGGGACTGTTTTCTCTCGTGTCGCTCAGGTGTGTTTGAGTCTGCTCCTGGGTGGGTCACCTATGCGTGTGGGCGTGGCCAGAGAGAGAGAGAGCGCGAGAGAGAGAGAGAGAGAGAGAGAGAGAGAGAGAGAGAGAGAGAGAGAGAGAGAGGATTAAAGGGATAGTTCACTTTGAAATTGAATTTTGATATGTTTTAGCTTACCTCAAGGGCATCCAAGATGTAGGTGTCTTTTTTTCCGCAGTAGTTTCAATTTTGATATTTTTAGGTCAAACCGTTCTTGTCTGTCAGTCATATAATGCAGGTCTGTGGTCACTGTCTCAAAACACAAGCACAGAGTCCAAATTAAAACAATTCCCCATCGTCCAAATTAAACAATTCCCCATCGTAAGTAGCCTACACATTGATGGCCTAAGACACAAAACGAGCGGTTTGTGTGAGAAAACGAACAGTATATCGTTTTTACCTTTTGTAGACAGCCACGTCCGAGTGATCTGAAGGCGCGGGTGCTTCCTATTGTGTGACGTGTACGCAGACTGGTGCATAGATATATACAATAGATGCCGCCTTGGCTACGGCAGTTCATTGGAACGAGGCGACATCTAGTGTATATATATATATATCTATGCAGCAGTCTGCGCACACGTCACACAATAGGAAGTGCCCGCTTCGATATAAATACTGTCAGGGCCGGATTGGGACTCATTTTCAGCCCTGGAGTTTCATGCCTTAGACCGGCCCACTTTAGTTCCCGACTGACTATTAAAATAATGTAATTAAACCCTCAGTATATAAGGCCCAATCTTTCAAGGGCTATCTGGCACTTCCCCCAATATGGAAGCTTGTTTCCGCCACAAAATAAAAATAAATAAATGATAATTGCGACTTTTTATCTCACAATTGCGAGTTTACATCTCGCAATTCTGACTTTTTTCTCAGAATTGCGAGATATAAAGTCAGAATTGCGTGAAATAAAGTCGCAATTGCGTGTTATAAAGTCAGAATTGCGAGATACAAAGTCAGAATTGCGTGAAATAAAGTCACAATTGCGTGTTATAAAGTCAGAATTGCGAGATACAAAGTCAGAATTGCGTGAAATAAAGTCGCAATTGCGTGTTATAAAGTCAGAATTGCGAGATACAAAGTCAGAATTGCGTGAAATAAAGTCGCAATTGCGTGTTATAAAGTCAGAATTGCGTGAAATAAAGTCGCAATTGCGTGTTATAAAGTCAGAATTGCGAGATATAAAGTCAGAATTGCGTGAAATAAAGTCACAATTGCGTGTTATAAAGTCAGAATTTTCTCGCAATTGCGATTTTATATCACGCAATTCTGACTTTGTATCTCGCAATTCTGACTTTATAACACGCAATTGCGAGTTTATATCTCGCAATTCTGACATATTTTCTCAGAATTGTGAGATATAAACTCACAATAATGAGATATAAATTCCTATTCTTAGGGGGAAAAAAAGACAGACTTTTTTTTCTCAGAATAGTTTATCTCACAATTCTGACTTTATAACACGCATTTGCGACTTTATATCATGCAATTCTGACTTTATATCTCCCAATTGCGTGTTATAAAGTCAGAGTTGAGTGATATAAAGTCACAATTGCGAGAAAAAAAGTCAGAATTCTGACTTTATAAGAAGCAATTGTGACTTTATATCACGCAATTCTGACTTTATATCTCGCAATTCTGACTTTATAACACGCAATTGCGACTTTATTTCACGCAATTCTGACTTTGTATCTCGCAATTCTGAGATAAAAAGTCGCAATTATCTTTTTTTTTTCTTTTTTTTTGTGGCGGAAACAATTAAGCTTCCATAAACATCTGACTGTGTTAAATAGGAATCCATTGTAATAAAGTTATTCTCATTATTATGCAATAGGCTATTGCTCTACCTGCTCTCCTCTCTCATCTCCATCTCCTTCTCTCGTTCTTCTTCTCTCAGTCTCTTTATCTTTACCTGTAAATCTCCCCTTCCTTAAGATGAGCTTAGATTGATACAGTCTTTGTAAAGTGATTATTTATGTCGGCCGTTTTTAGCCACGCACCTTATCTCGTGAAGCGTCGCGTTGGGATTCGCTCACGCTTCTGTGAACTTAAATCCCGCTTGCTTTGATCGGTCATCTCAAACATTTTGCCATTGCCGACGAGCGGTGTTTGAGTGCTGAAGCAGCTCAGATGATGAGGTCGGTTATCGTCGCGATATGCGAATCAGGTAATATTAGGCAATTATTTCACAACGTTCATTATACACTCAGGAAAAATTACAGAGGTCCGGATCTCGGAGACCTCAATGGTCGGTACGGCCCTGACTCGTAGGCTATTTGGCCGCTTGAGTTTCTAGAGATATTTTATTATTCTGGCCTTTTCAGCACCGCCTTTGCGCCTATAGGCTATTATCCATGTTTTGTATCTCTTATTTTTTGTTCGCACATCTCTAACAAAGTGACTTTATTTTTATTTTTTTGTGGGGCTGCGATAAAATAATAATAATAAAAATAAAAAATAGTGGGGCTGCGCTATGACTGGAGCCATAAGGGAAGCATTCAACCCAGTGCCATAACAACACCGGCCCTCCTGGCCAATAAAACAGACCGGCCCACCGGGAATTTTCCTGGTGCTCCCGATTAGCCAATCCGGGCCTGAATACTGTTCGTTTTCTCACACAAACCGCTCGTTTCGTGTCTTAGGCCATCAATGTGTACTTACGATGGGGAATTGTTTAATTTGGACGATGGAGAATTGTTTTAATTTTGACTCTGTGCATGCTCTTTGAGATAGTGACCATAGACCTGCATTATTCACCTTATTCCAGAAGTAGCACTGGGTGGCGCCATCCGCGTAATCTCACTTTCTGGTTTAGCTACTTAGCGCTTTGTTTGCCCTGGTCCAATCTGTTATCTGTCTTGATATAAGTAGATAGTAGTGCTGTAGCGGTGCGTCGATTACGTCGACGTCATATTTTTTGCGTCGACGCTTCTTTATTATTATTTTTTTTGTACCATTCCCCGAGGTACAGCTCGCCACACACACACCGCCTGCCGTGTTAATCTGTCATGTTTTCTCCCTTTCTTTCCAAACCGCGACAAACGCCAGTCTCCTTTCTTTCTCTGCAGAATGTGATAAATCCGCTCAACCAATCACAGCGCACCATTCCACGCATTGTAAACAGTAACGGTGGCGCTTTGAATACACCCGGCATCCTAGTTTTCCTTATCTACTTTGCACTTTTTGATCAACAAACAAACAAAAAAATTAATACATTTGACGGCATTGATGAACCTGTGGTGGATTCTGCCGTAGGGAACAAACGTAAGCCATCAAAATCTAATCATTTACGTGAGGAGATTAAGAAGATGAGGCACGCGGGAGGAAGAGAAATGCCGACTGTTGCTTGTTCTCACACGACAGCGTCAAACTTCTGTCGAATGCTGACCCGTTAACCCCAGGGGATCTTTTAAACAACTTTCAATTCTTGTACTCAGTCAACGAAAACCGAGCAGGACCTAAGCCATTTTACAGCTGATCGCCGTCAAAAAATTTCAGAAGGTATTTCTTAGCGATGGCTGATTGAATGTAGCCTATGTTTAGTCCAGTACGTGCTAAATATAAGATTAGTATTGACCGAGTTTAGAGGCTGTCATGTGGATCAACTTACTTTGTTGTGTATTTTCAACAGTTTCAATATGAAAAATAACTTTTATATTGATTCAATGGATTAATTGCATTTAAAAAAAAAAAGTGTCATGAATTTATTGCATTTTTGGGAAAAAATAATCTGTTTATCCAAAATCTGGATTTGAATTATTTATGTTATTATAACCTAAAGATGCTCTGTGAAAGTTTGAAACAGAAAATAGCCTAGTGGTTTTAATCTTGCCACTTTCTTGGTAAAGAAAATAATTTTTTTACTCAAATTAATCAAAATGGATTTATCACGTTTATACTATATTATTCAGAAGTAAACATTGTAGCTGACAGTGTGTTTATGTCAGAATGTTTATTTTTTAAACCACAACCTTCTAAGTGCTTCTTTTACCAATATATTTAACATATCTTTTGCATTTCTCATCCAAACAATGTCAAACTTGGCACTGCACTTACTCGTGCCCATACAGCTGTCGAGTTTGAAATCCATCGGAGTAACGGTTCGAGAGATATGCGAATTACAGACAGGATAATTAATTCAAATTAGTCGTTAGATTAGTCGACTAATCGATAAAATAATCGCCTGACTAATAGTTTAATAAATAATCGTTTACCCCAGCCCTAGTAGATAGACTATAATATTATAGCCAAATGTGTTGGCCTATGGTTATTAACAACTGCTGCAACGTGTAGAAAGAAAGTAGAGCCTCAACTAGATGAACAAGAGGGTAACGTTAGCTTAGCTAACTGCTAGCTGCAATTCCTTATGGTTTGATCTCTAACACAAGTAATGGCTGTAAAATAAATCCAGCGACTGAATTCTAGAGGACCATAGCTTTCAAACAAGGTATAGCATGTGTATGTGTCCTGTAGTGAGACCATTACAACATTAGATGTTTGTGGCTAATGTAGGCTAAACACTACACATCGGCCTGGCTGCGATCAGACAGGCAGACGGGTCATATAAACACCTAAAAGTCGTTTAAAAATTACCCCGAGAAACAGTGCATTGCTGTGCTGTTTGGCACAAATTAGCTTATCTTATGTGACATTTTATCAGTGAGACTTCTCTGCAGTTCTCCTCGAAATTGAATGAGGGTCCGCTAAACCGGAAGGTGGTTTACAACGGAAGTACTGGACAGAAGTAAAAGTGGGCGGGGCGGAATAAGGTGAATATGACTGACAGACAAGAACGGTTTGACCTAAAAATATCAAAATTGAAACTACTGCGGAAACAAAGACACCTACATCTTGGATGCCCTTTAGGTAAGCTAAAACATATCAAAATTTAATTTCAAAGTGAACTATCCCTTTAAGTTCACCTTTATTATTACACACACATTTTTAAATAAATGAATAATTACTTCACCCACCCAATTCAATTGTATCAGCCTTCAGAATCAGCACAGTAGCGACGACGGCACTCCTAAACCCCCATCTATATAATCTCTCCCCGCACCCGCTCTCTGTCTATCTTCATCGCCGGCGGCCCTAACCGACCGCAAACGACACCCCCCTCCCAAACAAAAGGTGAGTACCGCCGTCCTGTTGTCCACACTGTGTCGGGAACCCAGCCGCCTGCACTGTCTTTTTCGCTCCATATAAACCTTCTTCCACTCCCAGTCTCCCAATACACAGCTCCCACCCCGGTGTTTCTCATTTCTCAATCAGTCTCATTAATTAGTTACCAAGACAACATCCCCAAAACGCAAAACACATTACAATATCATAACAAAAATAAACACCGGTATTCGGTATGAACCGGTACACCGCCCAGCACTACCGCCACATTTTTCTTTTGAAATGAATACTTTGGCCCGAAAATGAACAATTGAAAAGAAAAAAACTTCACCCAGAAGTTCACCCACCACCTCCCACTTTAACAATGCAAGCAGCACCAGAATACAGCAATTTGACCATGTTTAAGAAAGAATCACCAATACCAAAAGCTTTATGCTTCATAAAAACAAATGATCCATTATTGTTCTTTCTGGGATACAATAAGTTTGATCTTTTTGTACAATCAAGTTGAGATATTTTTTAAGTCTGTTAGCAAGACACTTAGACATAATTTTGTAATCAGTAGTCAGTAATGCAACAGGTCTCCAATTTTTTAAAAGAGATAAATCTCCCTTTTTTGGTAATAAAGATAGCACAGCGCGTTGACAAGATATAGGCAAACAACCATCTTTGCTGCATTCACAGAAAACCTCATACAAGTCTTCTCCAATACAGTTCCAGAAACGCTTGTAAAATTCAAACGGCAACCCATCAGTACCAGGAGATCATCCAATACCAAGCTGACCCACTGCAGTAGTGAGTTCTTGAAGAGATAGTTCAGTGTCCAAGGCAGTCTTAGAGTCTGAGTCTTAGTATTTGAGGCAAGTCTTGAATTAGCTGCTCGGCACAGTCAGTATCACATTGTTCAGCAGCATAAAGACTGGAATAAAAAGTCACTGCATGATGCCTCATTTACATTTACATTTACATTTAGTCATTTAGCAGACGCTTTTATCCAAAGCGACTTACAAATTAGGACTAAATAAAGCGAGTCATCATGAAGAGGCAAAAACAACAACAACGCAAGAAGTGCTCAGAATACAAAGTTCAGGCATTATTCAGAGTAGCATAAGTCTGATAAGTGATGTTTCAAAGGAATTTTTTTTTTTTTTTTTTTTTTTTTTTTTTTTTATGAGGTTAAGTGCTCACGGAAGAGATGGGTTTTCAGCTGTTTTTTGAATGTTGCCAGTGATTCTGCATTCCGGATGAGGCCGGGGAGAGCGTTCCACCAGCATGGAGCTGTGAATGAGAATGTTCTGGAAAGTGATTTTGTGGCTCTCTGTGATGGAACCACGAGACGTCGCTCGTTGATCGATCGTAGGCGTCTGGTAGGGATGTAGACTCGTAGGAGTGAGTGAAAATAGTAGGGAGCTGAGCCTGTGATAGATCTGTAAGCAAGCGTCAATGCCTTGAATTTGATGCGAGCAGCGAGAGGTAGCCAGTGCAGTGAGATGAACAGAGGAGTGACGTGGGCCCTCTTGGGCTCGTTGAAGACAAGACGAGCTGCAGCATTCTGGATCATCTGTAGAGGTTTTGTTGCACATGCTGGAAGTCCGGCCAAAAGAGCATTACAGTAGTCAAGCCTAGAAATGACCAGGGCCTGGACCAGAAGTTGTGTTGCATGCTCAGTTAGGAAAGGCCTGATCTTCCTGATGTTGTGCAGTGCAAACCTGCATGATCGAGCTGTCTTTGAAATGTGATCTGTGAAGGACAGCTGGTCATCAAGCGTTACTCCGAGATTTCTGACCGACCTTGATGGGGTGATTGATGATGACTCTAGCTGGATGGTGAAGTCGTGTTGTATAGACGGATTGGCAGGGAGGATGAGAAGCTCAGTCTTTGCCAGGTTGAGCTGCAGGTGATGTTCCTTCATCCATGTGGAGATGTCCGCCAGACAGCTTGAGACCCGTGCAGCTACTGTGGGATAATCTGGTTGAAACGAGAGGAAGAGCTGTGTGTCATCAGCATAGCAGTGGTAGGAGAAGCCGTGTGCCTGTATGATGTGTCCCAGTGATGTAGTGTAGATGGAGAAGAGGAGGGGGCCAAGAACTGAACCCTGGGGAACCCCTGTGGTCAGTTGATGTGCTCTGGATACCTCACCTCTCCATGCGACCTTGAAGGACCTACCTGTGAGATAGGACTCAAACCAGTGGAGTGAAGTTCCTGTGATGCCCAGTGATGAGAGGCTGGACATAAGGATCTGATGATTCACAGTGTCGAAGGCAGCAGACAGATCCAGGAGAATGAGGACTGAGGACTTGGAAGCAGCTTTAGCGATCCGTAGGGCTTCTGTGACTGACAGTAATGCAGTTTCTGTTGAATGCCCTTTCTTGAAGCCAGATTGGTTGACATCCAGCTGGTTGTTTAGAGACAAAAAGGATGTTATTTGGTTGAAAACAGCTCTTTCAAGTGTCTTCGCAATGAATGGTAGGAGGGAGATAGGTCTGTAATTCTCTACAGATGATGTGTTTAGTGTTGGTTTTTTAAGCAGTGGAGTGACCCGAGCCTGCTTGAATGCTGTAGGGAAGGTGCCAGTATGGAGGGATGAGTTGATTATGTGTGTGAGTGATGGTAGAAGTGTGGGAGAGATGGCTTGTAGAAGGTGTGAGGGGATGGGGTCTAGAGGGCAGGTGGTAGGATGACTGGAGAGGAGAAGTGTAGATACTTCTTCCTCGGTTAGCGAGGAGAAGGAGAACAGTGGGATATTGGCTGTGGAAGCGGTCAGTCTGGGTTCCTGTGTGTGTGGAGCTGAAAACTGACTGCTGATAGATGTTGTTTTGTTGGTGAAGAAGTTCGCAAAATCGTCAGCAGTTAAGGAGGAGGCGGGTGGTGGTGGAGGTGGGCAGAGGAGAGAGTTGAATGTCTTGAAGAGTGAACGTGTGTTGGAGGAGCTGTTGATCTTGTTGTGGAAGTATGAAGATTTTGCAGCATGAACATCCGCAGAAAAGGAAGAGAGGAGAGATTGATACATACTCAGGTCAGATGCGTCTTTTGATTTGTGCCATTTCCTCTCCGCTGCCCTAAGTTCAGTCCGGTGTTCCCGAAGAACCTCAGATAACCAGGGGTTAGGGGGAGTAGCACGTGCTGGCCTGGAGGAGAGAGGGCAGATAATGTCTAGAGAAGAGGTTAGAGTGGAGCATAAGGTGTCCGTTGCTGTGTTCACATCCAGAGATGAGAATTGTGAGGGTGGGGGAAGAGAAGATGACACGGCAGAGGAAAGATGGGAGGGAGAAAGTGAGCGCAGGTTTCGCCTGAAAGTGACTGGTGGGGGTGTTGGTGGTGAAGGGGTAGAGAGATGTAGACTGAAAGTAATGAGGAAATGATCTGAAACATGGAGAGGTCTCACCAGGATGTTGTCTGTGATGCAATTGCGTGTGTAAACCAGGTCCAGTTGGTTGCCTGATTTGTGAGTACCTGTGGTGATGAGTCGTTTGAGATCGAAAGAGGCTAGGAGAGAGGTGAAGTCTGTTGCATGCGGCTTTTCGAGATGGATGTTGAAGTCACCAAAGACTAGAAGTGGGGTGCCGTCCTCAGGGAAAGTGGACAGCAGCACATCCAGCTCATCTACAAAGTTTCCCAGCTGACCAGGGGGACGATAAATGACTACAATATGGATCTTACTGGGAGTTGTAAGTGTAATAGCATGATATTCAAATGAGTTGTTGTTGCATAGAGAAGAGAGTGCGGAGTATTTGAAATTGTTAGAAACGAGGAGCCCTGTTCCCCCACCTCTCCCAGACTGGCGAGGGGAGTGAGAGAAGGAGAAATTGCTAGAGAGAGCAGCAGGGGTTGCTGAGTTTTCTGGACGAATCCAGGTCTCAGTCAAGCCCAAGATACTAAGAGTAGAATGAGATGCGAAGGCTGGAATGAAGTCAGCTTTATTGACTGCTGACTGACAATTCCATAGACCCATGGAAAGAGAGAGTGGAGTGTGTGAGGATGAGAGAATTGGACGCAGATTGGCAGTATTGCGTTGTCTTTTGCGCGCGATGAAGGGGCGTTGGCGAGAGATCACAGTAATGTGTTGAAAGCACATGTTGATTAATGTCAACAATAAGATAAGAGAGGGAAGGAGAGGGGAAAAGGAGATACGTAAGTGCCTTTCTAGTGTCCTTGCTCGGTGGAGTCGCGCAGGTAGAGTCGCTGGTCTTTACCCGAGTCGGTCTTCACACGAGGAGGCTGAGCACGAGAGCTGAACGCTTCCGCTGACGCTTCCGCGACAGCGCGCAAATTACATAGTTATACAGATAATGCTTCACCGCTTGAGTGAGTACAGCTGTTTCGCTCGGGCAATTAAGTCAAATAACGTGACAATGTGCCGAATCGAAACTGCTGAGAGCAAATAAGGCTTAAGTGCAAATTAGACTGCAATATTAATTTTCACTCGCGGCTTTTGTTTAATGTAGTCAGCGCGTCTACTCAAATACAGAATTATGTGAAGTTTAAAAATTGAAAATAAGCAGAGAATCGAAAATGGCCTTACCTTGACTAAAACACAACACTTAAATGACAGGAAAACTGAGTAGTCCAGAAAAACACTTGCATGCGCGTTCGTTGGGGTGCCTCTTATGCTGAACGCTGGTCCTGACGAATGACCTTAAGTTCCTCTATTTATAACTGTTCCTACAGATGCTGTTTCGCTCGGGCAATTAAGTCAAATAACGTGACAATGTGCCGAATCGAAACTGCTGAGAGCAAATAAGGCTTAAGTGCAAATTAGACTGCAATATTAATTAATATTAATTGCCTCATCTCCGTAATATTACTGGTCACCCTCCCATCAGGAAGGCGAAGACATGACATCTGTTTCTGTTGTGCCACTTTGTGCTCCAGATTTAAAAAATAAGCACTAGGAGCATCCATGTCATTAACAGAGACAAAACGAGACCTTACAAGAGCTCCCATTACCCTTTAATTCAAATACAACCCCGGTTCTCTTTTTTTATCTTGCAGGTTGTTAAACAGATTAGGATCATATCTATTAATTAGATCCACCTCCATATTTGATATGTCCTTTTCAATTGACAATTCAATAGTGGAATTAGCAGTATGTTGCAAACAAAACAATTTAATGTTTGTTTTCCCTATTTCCCACCACTGTTTTAAATGTTCAAAAGTGCCTTTACACAATCTCCACTGTTGCCAAAGAGTCTCAAAATGTTTACAAAAATTAAGATCCTGAAGAAATTTAGTGTTAAAATGCCAATAAGAAGACTTCTTTGTACACTTGGACATATTTATAGTAAGAGAAACCAAATGATGATCTGTGTACCCTACTGGAATGATACAACAATCAATACTCCGACTACTAAGATGATTGAACATATAGATCCTATCCAATCGAGCAGCACTGACTGTCATTTTAGAGTATATTGTCTCACTTGTGGTGGATGTTTGATCCGCCACATATCTAAAATATCTATTTCTCTAATTATTTTTGATAATTGAGATGAAGACTGTAGATAAGGTTCTTCACTTGTGCGATCAATAGTAAAATTCTCAGTACAATTCCAATCACCTCCCATGATTATATTTCCATCAGCACATAACATTAAAGCATTTCTTAATATACTGAAAAAGATGTGTCATTCATGTCCCACATTAGTATGCATTTACAAAGTAAAAAAGAAACCCATCAATATCAGCCTTTACTTTTACTAATCTTCCATTTACAGGTTCCTCTTTTTTTTAAACTTTAACTCTTAGATCTGGAGAGAATAAGATTGCCAACCCAGCACTCACATTTGTTTTATGGCTAAGTATGTATTGCCCTTTCCACCATAATTCCCACTCAAATTCATTAGCAATATCACTATGTGTTTCTTGAAGGAAAATAACATTTAATTTTTTTTTTGCTCTATTGTTTCAGAAACAAGAGCACGCTTACATTCATCCCTTCCACCATTAATATTAAGTGAGCCAACCCTCAATACTTCCATAAAAAATACTGGAAGAAAGAGCAAACAGGCAGAAAAGAGCAGAAATATAGAAAAACACACCATGTGAAGCTTAAACAAAAATCAATTAGAACAGTACTTTTGACGTTCTCTTTTTCTCTCTTTCCGAGCCTTTCTAACAGTGGTTAAGTGTTTCTTTAGATGAAACCTCTTCTTTTCGCTCAGGAGATCAACCCCCACAGTCTTCTGAAGAAATGTAACTGACTTAACAAATTTCTCTACATCAGGAAAGAATTCTTTAACATCAACCTGCTTTCCAAAAGTATTATCCAGAAACTGATCAATTTCCTCTAAAGTATATAAAGAGCTCCTTCTGGGAATCTTGAGAGCTCTCTTCAAACCCATACTGTGAGCAGGAGCCCATATCCAACACAGAAGCAGACTCATCTGACAAATCATCCTCTGCTACTGTCAATGGATCTGTTCGACTCTTCTCTGCATCACCCACATACTGAGCAGAACTAGTACTTTGCAACACATTCTCGTCACATTTATTGTCCTGTTCAACAACTAAGGGTTCTTTACTCTTAACCACATCATCATCAGTAGCCTACATGAACTTGTTGCCGCTACCACTGGCATCTCTGAGGTATTCGCCGCTACATTTAAAGCCACGTTAAACTCTGACTGCCTTACCTCCGCGAGGCCTGAAATCTCCTCCTGACCTGTTTGTATGGATGAAGCCTGAGCATCAGCCTCTATCACTGGGCCGATGTTTTCCTGTCCACGATCTTTATGCGGACACATCTGCCGTTTATGGCCGACATCGCCACATTCAAAACAACGCAAACTTCCGGTAGTTGCAGAAATCACTACTCTACTCGATGCATTATGCAGCGGTGTAACTTGCACTAATTCATCTTTAATGATAAGCCCACTTTCGATCACTTGATTTACAAGTTGTTGTTGTTGTTGTTTAAAAAAAAACGACTACAGCTCTATTCATTCTAGAAGCAGAGGAAATTTTCTCATGTCCTACCTTCTCTCCTACCGCAACTAAAACATCCTCCACCGTCACTCCGTCCTCTGGCATACACCTGAAGCCATTGCGCAGAGAGATGGATGGCGTCTCCACGTGGAACGCCATCCTCCTCTTACACGACTCCCTCTTTTTCCACAAAAATTAACTAACTAATACCAAACTATACAAAAGTACATAAAAAAGAAAAAAAGATTGAAGAAAAAACAAAGGTGAAACTTTCACTGCTTCACTCCCGCCCAGCACTACTCTCACCCACAACCTCCCAACATGCACCACGTGAGAGGTTTGTTTTATCCTCAGTGAATTTCGTAAAACATCTGAAAGTTGTGTTTGAGAGCAGTTCATGTGTAAATGGATAGTTTTTTTAGGGAATTGTTTTTTAAATTCAGTAGTGAGGTTATCCTGTGGATTAAACACTTCAGTGCATTATATGTTTGCCCGATTTAACAGACTAAAATGCTAATTATGGGTGTAAATCCGTTAAACCGCAAAAAGTCAACAATATTTTATTGCAACAATATGCTTTAAAAAAAGGGTCATAATGAGATGGTATTATTCTATTGCCAGTCCAACCATCTGTAACAAACGTCCACTAGAGGCGAGTGTTGTGAGAACCCAAGTGTAGTTTATTTGAATCATGAACCACAAACCAAGCAGACTCACCAACAGCGGTTACACAATCTTTAAATAGCTTTAAAACTCCACTGCTCCCCCATAAATCTAGACATCAAACTACAATTACAATTGTAACGTCTATAGACGTCCGCCATTAGCTTGAAACCCAAAGACCTGACGGTGCCTTAGATGATAATTTATCAAATGTGCAACTTATTTGAAATCTATTAAGAATTTGCTGCTTTAAAACACAATGAAAAATGTCAAACATAACCTAAAACATAAACATAAACTAAAAAGACTGATGAAAAGAGGAGAAAACATCATCCTGCACCAACATAAATTAGAAAAGCTTTTTATACTCATGACTCATTACTAGAGTTGATCAAATTCTATTGTATTTTTTGTGGTAAATTTTTATTAACTTTTAGTAGATTAGCCTATTAATGGAATATATTTTTCTATAAAAATTTATATTACAACTGTGGCATGTTGTATATAGTTTCTGAATGTGTAGGTAGCTAGTTTTCATTACAAATGAAAAGGGAAGAAAAAAAGTTGACATTGTCTGCATCTGTTCTCATTAGTCCCTGATTAAATGATCTTCCTTCACCTGTGCTTGTTTAGTTCCCTCATTTACCCTGTCACTGTAAACAAAGATGTGTTACATTTACGGTAAAAAACTGGCAGCTGTGGTTGCCAGAAATTTACCGTAAAAAATATGGTAGCAACATTTTAGATTTTGCAGACTTTACTTAAATTTACAGTAATAAACCGTATTTAATTATTTGATAAAATGTTAATTTACTGACCTATTAAAGTATTAATATCTGTTTTGTACCACAGTAATACACTGACAACCACCAATCACATGATGATGAAAATCACATGATGAATTAAAGCTCATCACAAGCAGCTCTTTCTCAGGAAAGTAAAACCCTAATGTCATAACTGATTATAAAAAACTAAGAAAACTATGAAGAAACATAATTATTTCAACAAAAATACATCAAATGTGAAGTGTCACGCAGGGAATTGTGGGAATGTCAATTTACGTTTTTTAACTGTAAATTATACAATGACTTTTTCACTTCCAAACTCTTTTACAGTAAAATTATATTAAATGTACATTAAACTTTTATTTTACAGTAAATTTACATTAAATGTACAATAAACTTTTATTTTACCATAAAATTACATTAAATGTACCGTTAGATCTATCACAGTTGTTTTCCGTATATAGTAAGGAAACTTTCTGTTAACCAATTAACAGTTTTTCACTGGAGCCTTTTTACAGTCTTTGACCATTAAAATCACGATCATTTTTTACTGTTATATATATATATATATATATATATATATATATATATATATATATAATATATTAAGATTGTGTTTGTAGTCCTGGAGTAACTGATACAAATTTATTATTCTGAGTAATGAGTACACCTTTAGCACAAAGCAAATTGACTGGACTGGTCCAACAAGTTTTTTTCTGCTCTGATATGTAATGCGGGTGTCGCATTACAAGAAGAAAAGATCTTCTGAGCTGCAATAACATGTGTTTGTCTCATGTTCTGCAGTCTGTAAATGTGCTCAGGAACTATCAGAAAATAACAGCACATATACAAGCATGAGTTCCGTGAATGCATGAAAGTACCTTTTATAACTTCTGGGTTGAATTGAATGTTTGGAATGAGGAATCTGTCATCTTCAATAAACTTCATCTCAGTAGCTATTGTGTCAAAACATTGTACAGTATTACCTTGTGTCAAAAATGATTTATGACCCTGATTTATGGTTTTATGACTTATGTTTATGACAGGATGTCCATATATGAGAGTTTTATGAGGCCATGTGGCATGTGACCTTTGACCCTGTGTGGTTCTGGTGTGTTTATGGATATGTGTGTTTATGACTTTAATCTGCTTGGTGTGACAATGAGGTGAATGTTTTTTCAGGGGGTATTTTTTTTAATTACATACAAAAGAATATATATATATATATACATACATAAATGTCCATTCCTGTATAATATAAAAACGGAACAAAAAAAAAAAAAAAAAAAACAATAACAATAAAAAAAAAAAAACTAAAATGGGGTACAGTGCAGTCTAGTGGCACCTTTGCATCATTAGTGTTTTATTTCCAATAATAGTCTATCATTACATCTATTATATAATTACTCAATTTCCTACAAATTCCTTCCATCTCTTCCACAACAGAACATCTTAAAGAAAAGGTAAGGATTTCCATCCTATATATTTCACTTACGATTGCTTTCCAGTCTTCTATAGTGGGTGAGGTGGGTTGAAGCCATTTACGAGTAAGAGCCTTTTTAGCTGCCACCAGGAATATTCTCCATAGGTATATATAATCGGTTTCATGTAAATCCAGATTTCCCAGATAGAGGGTATACCATTGGAATAGAATTTTTATCCTTAATATAGCATCTACAGTCCTGTGAACATCCTTCCAATATAAGTGAATGACTGGACACGCCCAGAATATATGGTGGCGATTTGCTACTTCTGAATTACAGTGTCTCCAACACCCTGATCCTACTTCACTATGGCTCTTTTGAGCAGGTGAAATGAAGAATCTACTTATATTTTTTCCAGGCGAATAGCCTCCATTGATGGGAGCCTGTAGTTTTCCATTGGTATTTACAAGCCTCTTCTGATATAGTGATGTTTACTTCTTTCTCCCATTTAATTCTGATATAGGAGGTGGATTCTGGTATGTGGTTTTGAAGACAATGATAACGTTTAGAAATAACCTTGCTAATTGTAGTGGCCTTAAATGTAGACAAGAGTATCTTCACAAAATCATTTTGTTTCCAATTCCCGGTTTTATTTACTGTTGTGTTGAAGTGGTGTCTTATTTGAAAGTATCTGTACAAATCTTGATTACTCACTTCAAACCGATTCTTAAATTCTTGAAAGGTTAAGAAAATATTGTTGTTTGTGATAGAATAATACGACGTAACTCCTTTCTTAATCCATTTCTCAAAAACTTCGTCTAAAGTATTGGGGGTAAATTCTTTATCATTGTCAGGAAGCATACAACGGATCCAGTAGCGAGTCGAAATAAAGTTTATTGTAAACAATCAGTAGAACAAACAGGTTGGCTGGCAAACAACGAGCCCTCGGCAGGTCCTAGGAAACACGAGAACAGTAGAGTAGAATCCAAGCAGGGTAGAAGAGAAGGGACGCGTCGTGAATCTCCTCAGCACAGGCAGACCACAGTTCAGGCAGAACGACCAACAGGAAATCCGTGCAAGCCGAGAGCAGGACCAGAACTGACCAGAACTGCACAGAACAGATGTCAGCACAAGAGCCAGCAACCAAAACGATCTGACACCGAACATGAGTAAGACCGCTCTACATATAGGACTAAAAAACGAGACACACCTGCGACTGATCTGATCGCCCGTCAGCACAGCAGGTGCTGATAGGCAATCAGATCAGCGCAGTACACACAGAATGAGCAAGCAAATCCATGAACCGTGACAATCATATGCACACCATCTAATTATTTTCAAAGTGTCTTTCAATTCACATTTTTTAATTATTGTGGCCCATATTTCTAGAGTGGTAGTAATCCATGGATATTCTTTACTTATATGGGCTCCCTGCAAACATGCCCCTGTGGGGCCCATGCTGGCTTTTTGCGGGCACAGTGGGCTAGGGCCAGCCCACACCAAACCTAAACAGGCCCAGTGTGGGCTTGCCCAGGCGAGGCCCACAGCTTTGGGCTCACCGCGGGCTATCTGTGAGCAGCCCACACTAGCGGGCTGCCCACATTAAGCCCATGATGGCCCATTGTGGGCCAGCCCGTTCGGGCCCATAGCAGATTTTGTACCTTTGGGCCAATGCAGGTTTTGTTTAGGTAGCCCACTTTCCTTACGTTTTGGCTGCTTTTAAAAATTGAATGTGAAATTCAATAACACCTAACATTTATAACTCTGCTCAGAAGGAATAAAAAGAAAAAATCCATTATTTGCATTGGATTGTGTCTACAAGACAACACATGATCCCTTTAAAAACTCTAAGAACAAATCTACTATTTTTACTGGATATGATGATTTTAATGTAATCCAAAATTAACAGTGTACAATTGGTGGTAAAAAATCTGGCTGCCTCGTAATTTAAAAAAAAATCTACCAACCTAGTTCATTTTGAATTTTATAACACAGTATATTATATTTATAACACATTATATAACAAGTAATAACACAGGATTTTTATTTTTGTCATCTTAATTCATTAAATCTCTTAGGGTATAAAAAGGATGTGCACATTTTATTACAATTTTATTTTATTTTATTTTATTACGAGTGTGAGAATTAAACAAATAATAATAATAATACATACGTTATTTAGGCTTTTCAAAACACTTTGCCCTCGTTGTTTAAATAAAGTTTAAATACGCTATCTACTGATTTAAAATCACAGAATAATTTGTCTAATGAAATATCTATTTAAGTATCTATTTTTCTATCCTTAACTTGGCATTACAGTTTAAATTATTAAATAAAAGATTAATACATGCGTGTTAAAAGTATCCAATTACGCGCATGCGTCGAACGTATTTGATTAATCAACGTCATCGCGCTACAGGCTGCAGTCGTCACTTGCCGCCTTCCCGCCTTCATAACGGTTGTTTCTGCCTTCACAGTGGAATACTCCTGATGCTGAGGTGAGTTTTAACTGTAAATTGAGTATTATCTTTAACAGTAAATATTTGCCATAGTGTGTGTGTTCTGCTCTTATTGTATTTCAGTACCATATTGTTTTTGTTTTTTGTTAATCCAGACCATATGTTTTTGTCGAACGACAACGGAGTAACGTTAGTTAGCTTATATAGGCTAATTATGGTCCTTTTCACCCCGTTTACCATATTATGTATGTTGCCACGTCAGATTGTCACAGTAAACTGCTAAAGTCTAAGGAAAAAAGTTATAACTACGTTCGTCTAACGGCGATTTGATTGTGCACGATTAAAATGGCTCCACGATCTGCTTTTGAAGAAATATCATAGTATCCTGCTACAGTGCATTCAGTAGTTGGTTATGTGTTGGTTATGTGATATGTCTAAAGTGAAATTAAACATTTGAGAGAAAACTACTCGGTTACTATCGTCACCTCAGTTCCCTGTGAGTAGGGAACAGCAGTGGGGAAACTCCTTTTCCTCGATTTACTGAAGCCTGTAATAATGTAAAACGCAGTGAACGTCTGGCTCACTCATTGGCTGTGCTGCGGCAACTGCACATCCAATGGCGCGGGCGCCTCTGACGTGTGCGCCAATGAGCTAGCATCACGCCATTACACGTCAGAGCCCGCCAAGGGGGCGCGGCCTTAGCCTATATTAGTCATAGATATTAGTCCCCGAAAAACGCCATTTTAGCAGAAAACATTTGAGAGAAAACTGGATGCGTGGCTGTATATAGAGCAGCATACAGGTCTTAAAATGACAGCATCCTAATATTATACATGCTGCCGCTTGTCCTTAAAGGGATAGTTCACCCAAAAAAAGTCAAATGTCATTATTTACTCACTGTAATGTTGTTTCAAACCTGTATTAATTTCTTTATTGTGCAGAACACAAAATAAGATATTTTGAAGAATGTGGATAACCAAACAGTTGCTGGTCCCCATTGACTTCCAATGTAGAAAAAACATACTAGTCACTGTGGACCAGCAACTGTCTGGTTACCCACATTCTTCAAAATAACTTCTTTTTCAACAGAAGAAAATCATTAGGGTTTAAAACAACTTTAGAGAGTAAATGATAACAGATGTTTTGGGGTAACAGTTAACTATCCCTAATATAACAAAACACAAAGAGAAAAATCACCCACTGCTCTTGACTAAGAAATTAGTAGCTTTATTAAGAATCAATGTATAATTTATCCAGTGAAGTTTTTTGTTTCATTGTTATATTTGTTCATTTAATTTTGTACTTGAATGCTACTGTTAAATACACATAAGGTAGCTGAAAAAAATAAAGCACTGTTGATTTCAGTTGTATAATGTGTAGCCAGGGTTTTATAATTATAGAGGTCCCAAATTTGAGGTGGTTGGAGGGTTTTTAAGACATTTGAAGGCCACAATTCTTTTTAAGAAATAGCTTCAAAACCATGTCAGTTGGGAGTAGAGTTTTGTCAATATCTGCTTTCTCATCTCCACCACACTTTAAAACGATCTATTAGAAGTTTAAACGTAGCTTTAAAACGTGTGAATATAATAAACTTTAATGATGAAAGAAGAACTATGAAAATAATAATTGAGACGCAATATTATTATTATTATTATTATTATTATTTTGTCAGCTTTTTATGAATAGCCTATTCATGTTTTAACCAAGAGAGATAAAGAGCTTACACTGAGACATCTATTGTTTGAATTTTGTTATAAAATAGACTGAATTAGAAAGTTAAGACCTTTTTCATATTAAAACTAACAAATCACAAAGATTATTGCGGTCATGATTTATGAGGTGTCTGTAACGGTTACTTCAGGGCTCCAGACTAACTTTTTTCACCGCCGTCCTGAAAAACGATTTGAACCGTCCTAAAGTGAATGTCAACCGTCTCAAAATAAACATGTTGTCTCTTTACTTTGTTATTTTCATCTATAGTTGTTAGCTGTTAGTCACATAATAAAAACACCATTAAAATGTTTATGATATATATTATTATATTTATTTAGCTCCATTTAAAGTAGTTATCTGTAAACAGGTAAAAAACAGATTTTATAAAAAATAACAGGAGTTAAATGCTTTTTTTGTATTCATGCAGAACAAATCTCTTTTTTTTTCCTTTTTCTTTTTTCACATATACGAATATAAGATAAAAATACATACAGCTCAAAACGTTTTTTTTGAGTTGGTTGGATTAAAAAATAACAAATAAATACTGGTGACTAGCCTACATATCTCAAAAATATCATCATTCTTTATTCTTTCAAGCAGCAGACATATTTATTTGTATGAATTAAATATAATGAATCATTATTAAAGCTATTAACGAGCAGTGAATGCTTTTCTCTTTTTCTTTTGTTGCTTGATCAATATTAAGAACACAGACCGCATTAGGTTTATTACCCACTGTCACTTTAAGACATCGGATCATGTCCATGACATGCGGATCCAATTTCACTGATGCACATCCAATACACTCAAAACTGTTAAGACATAACCGACATAGTTTACGTGAATACTCTCCAAAACGGACATTTCGACATAATGTTGTGTGTATTTGTCCATTCAGACACGAAAGAGAGCTCAATTCAGTACTCGCGCGCTGTATAACTTAGGTGTCTATGTGCATGGCTGCACGCTTCGGGTCGGGTGTGTGTGCACAGAAAACCGTACCGAATAGAGCTCTTCTTTTGCGTCGTCACTCTTATTCAGATCTATATCTGTCTGCTCTACTCATTCTCCCAGACGTTTACATTTTTTAACGTTTTATGAGACATGCAGCGCATGTCAACCCGTGTGCCGCTGCACGTTACAGTACAAATGTGCGCATCTACTACAAACGCAGGACATCAGTTCTGACTGGATCGCTTCCCAAATCGTCACTATCTAACATTTTTGTCTAGTTTTTATTCGCTGACGAAAATGTCAATAGATTTTCGTCATGGTTTTTGTCATTCAAAACTAGTTTTTATTTAGTTATCGTCTCGTTTTTGTCTGTGAAAATAAGCCATGTGATAGATGTACCGCGAAACAAGTCTCCGGGTGAGTTCAGCCGGCCAGTGATAGTAACTATAGTAACAGCATGAGAAGACGCGCTCCGTTGTAGTCAGCGCTTGGTCAGTTAGTATTTACATTTTCTAAGTAAGATTACCCTAATAGTAATAAATGAACACACATACAAAAATGTCTTTCGTCCTGTAGGCGTCCTGGAGAATATTTCTGTTCGTCCTAAACACATTTTCTGTCGTCCCCAGGACGATAGGACGCCGTTAGTCTCGAGCCCTGGGTTACGTCCATAACGCATTATTATGGTTGTTCAGCGCAAGTAGTGAGATGAATTGTCGATCCTAATATGCATTTAAACATAATTTAGCTTTGTATGTAAAGTTTCAAGTTATTTCAATTTGTAATTGTTATATTAATATAAACTTATATAAAACTTATATTGTGATCTCTTTATTATAGCCCTTATAAATTGCTAAAAAAAAAAACAGGCAGTGCTGTTATGACAAAATTTGTCTATTTTCATTTTAAAATGGAAAAATTAGACAAAAGTTTATTAGTTTGCCTGATTATTTTAACAGATTTATTTGACTCGGCAAGCGAATGTCTGCCCAAGAAAGTGAAAGTCCTATATATTTTATCACAGGTTACGAGGATATGGCTTCCAGGAGTTATTGGACTAAACGCCGGCACACATTAAGAATCCTGAATTCTTTTGATTCATCATCTTCAGTTCAGGAGATTAATGGAGGTGAAAGTTTGGGAGAAGTTAATCCTGAATCCAATCTGGATGTCAATGATGAGGAAGATGATATTTTCATGGATTGCCTAAATTCATTTGATGACTGTGGCAACAGTAGTGATGAGAGTGATGCAGTTGAAGATGGTGATACAGACTGTAGTGATGAGGGTGATACAGTGGAAGATGAATGTGCAAAACTATCAAAGGTGCTGTGTGAGTGGGCTCTGAGGAATGATGTGCCACAGAACACCCTCTCAGATCTTCTTTGTGCACTACAGGAGTTCCATCCAAATTTACCAAAGCAAGCTCGCACCCTGCTGCAGACCGCAAAAATAGCAGCCAGTGTTAAAAACATAAAAGGAGGTGAATATATACATTTTGGCATTCTCACTTACCTGCGGACAATTTCAACTCTCATCAACGATGTTATCAACACTATTGGCCTCCAAATTAATGTTGATGGCTTGCCCTTGTACAAGAGCTCTGCTTTGCAGTTGTGGCCAATTTTGGGCAAAGTGTCATTTGCAGACGAACCTTTTGTTATTGGAATTTTTTGTGGCAATAGCAAGCCTCTGGATTTGGAGCAGTATTTGTCTGACTTTGTGCAGGAGGTAGCTAGCCTTGAGCAAGGCTTTGAGGTAGCAGGAAAGAACTTTACTTTAAAGATTGACTGCTTCATTTGCGATGCTCCTGCAAGATCGTTTGTTAAAAACATTAAGGGACACAATGGGTACTTTGGGTGTGAGCGCTGCAATCAAGAAGGAGTCTATGTTAAGAACCACATGACTTTCCCAGAGAAGACGGCTACACTCCGCACAGATGATCAGTTCTCTAGACAGGAGAATGAGGATCACCACAGGGGCAACTCTCCCCTTGCACGGATTAACATAGGCATGGTTACAATGTTCATTCTGGACTACATGCACCTTGTTTGCCTCGGAGTGACTCGAAAATTGATACGTTTTTGGATGAAGGGGGATTTTTCTTGTAGGTTGGGCTCTCATTCAGTGATGGCTATCTCTGCGAGATTGCAGCAGCTAAGGCAGTATATGCCAATTGAGTTTCAGAGAAAGCCAAGAAGATTAGCAGACATTGACCGGTGGAAAGCCACTGAATTCCGCCAGTTCTTACTTTATACGGGTCCAATTGTTTTACAAGACATCCTTTCCTCTTCCCACTACAGAAATTTCATGAATCTCTCAATTGCCATGTACTTGATGCTCTGTCCTGCCTTGTGTAATTATTACTGTGACTACGCTGATGCTCTCATTAAACATTTCTTAAGTGAATTTGAGCAGTTGTATGGTGCTGATGAATTGGTGTATAATGTGCACAGTTTGACTCATTTGGCTGATGATGTTAGGAGGTATGGAGCTTTAGATGGAGTGTCAGCTTTTCCATTCGAAAACTATATGAGGAAATTAAAAAAAGCTTCCCGGAAACCACAGTTTGTTCTTAAACAAATATTTAACCAAATTACACTTGAAAGGACATTTATTACATCAAAAAAAGCAAAGCAGACAGACAGCAAGACACCTTTGCTGAAAATGAAACACTCATGTGGTCCATCAATACCTAACCTGCCTCACTGCACCCAGTATAAAAAGGCAATCTTTCAACAGTTCTGCGTTGCCACAACTACTGGGGACAACTGCGTGATGGTTCAAGGGAATTTGGGACTGGTACAGAACATACTATGTGATGAAAAGACCAACACAAAGTACATCATTTTCAAGAGGTTTTCGAAGCTAGATTCCCTTTACTCCAGTCCTCTAGATTCAAAAGACATCGGTGTTTATAAAGCAAGTCATCTAGAAAGTACAGACCAAATAAACTACCTGTCAGATATAACAAGAAAATATGTTTTGATCCACACAGACACAGAATGGGCAGCCATTCCATTTCTCCACAGCTACTGAGTTTTTTTTTTCTTCTTTCTTTTTTTGTATATGTAAATGTCTTCCACCAGCGAACCACCCTCCACCAGCGAACCACCCTCCATCAGCGAACTACCCTCCACCAGCGAGCCACCTTGCACAAGCGAGCCACCTTCCACCAGCGAGCCACCCTCCACCAGCGAGCCACCCTCCACCAGCGAGCCACCTTCCACCAGCGAGCCACCTTCCACCAGAGAGCCACCTTCCACCAGCGAGCCACCCTCCACCAGCGAGCCACCCTCCACCAGCGAGCCACCCTCCACCAGCGAGCCACCCTCCACCAGCGAGCCACCTTCCACCAGCGAGCCACCCTCCACCAGCGAGCCACCCTCCACCAGCGAGCCACCTTCCACCAGCGAGCCACCCTCCACCAGCGAACCACCCTCCACCAGCGAGCCACCCTCCACCAGCGAGCCACCTTCCACCAGCGAGCCACCCTCCACCAGCGAGCCACCCTCCACCAGCGAGCCACCTTCCACCAGCGAGCCACCTTCCACCAGTGAGCCACCTTCCACCAGCGAGCCACCCTCCACCAGCAAGATGGCCCTGTACAACATTGTGGAGTTCCCAGATTGCTCAGTAGGGATTGTGAGCAGCAAATGGCTTAATGAGGACTCCTCCATAACTCTGTGGCCACCTTATACTGACCCTGGTAAACACAAGGCAGCTTTGTTGATGCATGAAGTTCCTGGAGAGACTTGGAAAGCGCATGAAATATGTGTTTTGAGCACAGCAGGTAGATATTTTTTTTTCTCCCAGAATTGTAAATAACTTAAACTGAACATTGCATGAAAGGTGTCAAGGAAAATGTGAATGGATGAAAGACCTATTGACATTTATTTTGTTTCTTACAGTGGATTATGAAAAGGCAAGATATAAAGCCAAAATGGCAGAAACAAATTTAATTGTTGCCAGTGAACCCGAAGAATTAGATCGCAGTCAGCGGTCAAGACAGTAAGTGTTGTTCTATTGCCTTTACTGTCTAGTGCATTTATGCAAATTAGGTTAAATATTAAATAGGGCTGCACAATTAATCAAATTTCTAATCGCGATAACGATTACAGATGGCACGATTACGTTATCGTTGAAAGCCACGATTACAAAAAAAAAGCCGCTTACATTATTCTGTTCTGTATTCTGTATATTCATGTGTTTTGCATGCAGGTATGATGTTCATTTTATTTATCAGTTGCAGCTTCCATGTTTCTTTAACAGTTCTTGTAAGTATTGTGTACCATGGTAACTGTTGTTTCCATAACCCCAAAATGCCACTTATTGGTTATTTCTTATATTTTTATATGACTGTGGTGGCTCACACCAAGATTGTATTAACAAAAACTAGTTTGGGACTGCTATTTAATAACTTAACCTTGTAGGCCTACTGTTTATTTATCAGTATTAGTCATATTCTTACAATTTATTTGTATGTTAAGGAAAGGGGGACAGTACTTGTGTGTGTCAACAATTTTTATGTAAACAAATGTATTATAATAGGCCTATATACAGTAATTCTTAAAAAGGTGGGTCACAGCTTGATTACCATGGGGAAATGTGGGTCCCATGGCCAAACTATTCAAAACATCATTCAGTGTAAATTGTGATAATCGTAATTAATAATCGCAATTACAATTTCAAGAGAATAAACGACAATAATGATTTTTGTCATAATCGTGCAGCCCTAAACATAAATTATAGTACTGGTGCATTCTTAGTTATAAATGTTGTGAACAAGATCCTGAAAGCAAACTTACTATTTCTAAAATAGTATGAGCCAGTTATTAGTATAAGCCAGTTATTTAGTATGAGCCAGCTGTTTATGTGTGTTAAAATGCATTCTTGGATTGTTTCTCCTCATTTTGTGCAGACCTACCAAACGCTACATTGATTTTGAGCCTGAACCTGCTCCACTGAAACGGCAGAGACAGTCACAAACGGTCACCAATGCAGTCGTACACCAGCCACCAGTTCCACCACCACCCATGGGTTTGCCACCTTCTGGTTATAACTCTCTGGTTACTCTGTCTCCAAGCAACCTTCCACCAGCGAGTCCCCTTCCACCATCGAGCCACCTTCCACCAGAGAGTCACTTTCAACCAGCGCGTCGCCTTCCACCAACGAGCCACCTTTCACCAGAGAGTCACTTTCCACCAGCGAGCCACCTTCAACCAGTGAGTCGCCTTCCACCAGCGAGCCACCTTCCACCAGAGAGTCACTTTCCACCAGCGAGCCACCTTCAACCAGTGAGTCGCCTTCCACCAGCGAGCCACCTTCCACCAGAGAGTCACTTTCCACCAGCGAGCCGCCTTCCACCAGCGAGCCACCTTCCACCAGAGAGTCACTTTCAACAAGTGAGTCACCTTCCACCAGCGAGTCACCTTCAACCAGCGAGTCAACTTTCACCTGAGGGCCACCTTCCACCTGCAAGCCGCCCTTCAACTGCAGCATTCCCCCTTCCTGTGAGGCACTCTCTATCAGCAGGTATGTTTAGATGTGAAGATGATCAATCTAGAGTGACGTCAGTGTCGCATTAATTCCAATTCGACTGTCCAGACTGAGGTCGCTTTTTTTTTAAATCTGAACTGTAACGGAATTGGACCTCATATGTAAGTGGCCTCGTATGTAAATTTGGATCACTTTGGCCTGCAATCTGAACGTAGCCAAAATGCTGTACAATACTGGACTCTAGGGGCACACTGTTTTTTAGACCCCTATTGTGAGTTTATAGTTGGCCTATTATTCTGCTAAAACGGTCTCTGTGCTCAGTTTTAATTGTTTTCTTCCTTTTCAGGTATAGATAGATATTTAGTCAGTACACTAGAGGAGATTAAGGACAGGCTGACTACGTTGGAGAGAACAGTAGCAAATATCTCTCGATCGAGCACAAAAGAGGTCACGTTGCCTGATGACGTCATATTACCCCTCCAAAGCTACCAGGACATGGATAACTTGGAGCAAAAAATGGAAGATCATCAATGTCGGAAAGATTTGGTATGTCAACAGTAGCTCTTCTCAAGACACAAATTACATACACTATATGGACAAAAGTATGCTATTACACCCTCAAGAACTTCAATGGCATGCAATTAAAATCCATATGCATTAACATGGACTTGGTCCCCCCTTTGCAGTTGCAACAACTTTCACTCTTCTGGGAAGGATTTTCACAAGATTGTGGGGTGTCAGTGGAATTTTATGATCAAACATCCACAAGAGTATTTGTGAAAGTTGTTGCAACTGCAAAGGGGGAACCAAGTCAATTGGTCCACATACTTTGTCCTGATCAACTAGTGGCGCTGTTCTACAGGGTAGCCGCGGGGTCTTAAAGGAGAACTCCGGTCAATTTTAACATTGAGCTAATTTTTTTGTAAATTTGGAGTGCTGTCAGTACAGAGAACAACGACAAAAATCGGTGTTACCTACACCGTGTTATCCTCTTTTTAAAATTTGCACCCTGTTGACTTCAATGGGGCAAGTTTTAAACCTTCTTTTAGCCTCTTAACATCCTTGATTCTTGATATGTCATTACAAGTGCACAGGTCATGTGAGTGATTCCTTCAGAGTGAACACGGTGAATCTGACTGCAGTAGATGTGAAAGATATGAATAAAAATTATGTTAATTCAGCAAGCGCACATACCTGTATTTACATCCTGTTTTCGGTCGAAGTCCACAGTAGTCGATTGTCGAGTTCACACGCATAGGTTATCACGCGCGTGAACTCGACAATCGAGAAATAGTCACCAGGGGGTCCTGAAGTAAGAGAACCAAACTGGCAACAGTGCAATTTCACCTGACTTTCTGCCATAACTAGAACTGTACTTTTCACTGACTGAAAGCTTTTAAAGGGGTGGTTGATTATGATTTCTCTTTTCTAACTTTAGTTAGTGTGTAATGTTATTTGAGCATAAAGAACATCTGCAAAGTTACAACGCTCAAAGCAAATAAAGATATTTGCTTTTAAAGAAATCATTTTTTAAGGACTACAGAAAACGGCTGGTAGGGACTACACGAGCTTCCTCCTAGTGACATGACTAACCCTGTAATTTACATAAACCCCGCCCCCAGGAATGAGATTTATAGATTATCATGACAGAATATGCTAATCAATGACTAGAATATACACATAAGCTACCTAAATTCATCAACTAACCATTCAGAAAGGTCCTGTTGCATTCTACATATTGTCACTTCTTCTTGAGTCTCCATCATTGTCTGACTCCACTTTGAACATAAACATTGACATTTCCAGTGCATGTGTGTGTGAGGTAAAAGGACACAAGCTCCGCCCCCTGTGCTGAGAGCAGTAGCTCATTTGCATTTAAAGGGACACACACAAAAATGGTGCGTTTTTGCTCACCCTCAAAAAGTGACAATTTTAACATATTTTGAGCTAAAACTTCACACACACACTCTGGGGACATCAGAGACTTATTTTACATCTTGTGAAAAAGGCATTATACCACCCCTTTAAAAATGTTTTGTCCTGAACCTAATTTATTACCAATGCAAATCACTTTTTAATTTGTGTATTTTCCTTCCTGTTAGACTGCCTATCTAGGAACCGTTGGTGGGTGTAATGTCCAAGTTGCAACAAGGAGAATACTGACAACATTGATTGGCCATTCTTTAGCCACTCAATTGAACTGGAATGGCTCAAACCAAAAGAGACCTTTTCAGAACCTAAGGCTAAGGAGGGTTGTAACAGGTAAGCTAGCATGTGGTATTAGAAATGGCATATATTAATTACTTCCCACACACTGTGTTGTTTCATGCCTATTTGCTTTTCAGAGGCTGTAAGAAAATGTTCATTTCATCCAAGTCCTCCTGATTCTGAAATTGAGAGTGAAATAAAGGTGTGGCTGCGGAATTCAAGAGACAGAGCGGGTGGACGAAAGGAGCGCTACCACCGTCTGCTGACTAGTCAAGAGACCTCGGGGGAAGAGTGACCTTTGCTGAAAATGTTTAATGTGCTAATTATTCATTGTCAAAGCTCAAAGTAATAATTTTTTTTTTTAATTTTTTTTAATGTTTATTTGAATTAATTTTATATTTGTATAGAGAATTTTTTGTCCCTTTCAGAGTGATTAGTTCACTTCAAAATGAAAATTTCCTGATAATTCACTCACCCCAATGCCATCCAAGATGTTCATGTCTTTCTTTCTTCAGTGGAAAACAAATTAAGTTTGAGGAAAACATTTCAGGATCTTTCTCCACACAATTGGCTTCAACGACAACCAGAATGTTGAAGTTCAAATCAATGCTGTTTCAAAGGGCTCTGAAGTGCTTCAAAGGGCTCTGCATGATCCCAGCTGAGGAATGGGGTCTTATCTGGCGAAACGATCGGATGTACATACACATCATATATATATACTTTTTAACCACAATTGTTCGTCTTGTGCTGGTCTGCGATGCGCCACATATTACGTCATCACGTTGGAAAGGTAAAAAAAAAGAAAATAATAATAAATTAAAACAAAGATGTCGGACGATTTTGAAGTTGGAAGTGAAAATGAGATAGAATGTTTCGTCCTTCCCTACCTTTTTGAACCGGAGTACACAGACAAATAACTTAGATGATGTAACCCGTGATCTTTACAACGTGATGATGGTGGCCAATATGTGGCGCATCGCAGACCAGCACAAGATGAACAATTGTGGTTAAAAGTGTATATATGTGTGTATTTTTTTGTTGTTGAAAATGTCCGATCGTTTCGCCAGATAAGACCCCATTCCTCAGCTGGGATCATGCAGAGCCCTTTGAAGCACTTCAGAGCCCTTTGAAACAGCATTGGTTTGAACTTCAACATTCTGGTTGTCGTTGAAGCCAATTGTGTGGAGAAAGATCCTGAAATGTTTTCCTCAAACTTAATTTCTTTTCCACTGAAGAAAGAAAGACATGAACATCTTGGATGGCATTGGGGTGAGTGAATTATCAGGAAATGTTCATTTTGAGGTGAACTAATCCTTTAACCTTTAACCTGAATCGAATGTTTTATATTTTGGAATTAATAAATACATTCATTTGAAATCCCTTTGACTACTGTACATTTTTGACAATAAAGACATTAGTTAAGTGGTAACTGCATCCATTTCAGATGAATAGAATAATTGTTTTTCCTAAAGATAGTTATAGTAGCTAAAAAGTATATATAGTGAAACAGATTTATTGTTGTAGATTAATAGTGCGGGCCCTGTGTGGGCTTAGTGAGGGCTTCCTGGGGGCTAAGTGAGGGCTGCCCGTGCAGGCCCAGCGCTAAGGGGCCAACGTTTTGCCAATGAGCAAATTCTCATGGGCCCTGCGCTGGCAGCCCGCTGGGGGCCCTTAGGCTAGCCCTAAGTGGGCCCGTAAAGGGCCAGTGCAGGCTTGTTTGCAGCTCTTAGTAGTTTATTATCTGCGATTACTGCTTCCAATTTGTTTCCATCTAGCTTTATAGCTTGGGTTGCACCAGCAAACTATGGCTCTTAACTGGGCAGCTATGTAATAGTCTTTTAAGGAGGGGAGGGCTAAGCCGCCTCTTTCTTTATCTGGAGTGTTTTATATCGAATTCTGGATTTTTTACCTTCCCAAATAAACCTTATAATCCATTTATCCCAATGTTTAAATTGTTCTTCTGAGACCTTTACTGGAAGTGTCTGAAAAAGATATAGAAGCCTCGGGAGCATATTTATTTTAATAATATCCACTCTCTCCCCCAAATTCAAGAAAGGGATAACACTCCATCTCTGGATATCTGCGTGAAGCTTACTATTTAAATGTCTATAATTTACATCTAGCAGGGTGTTAGTATATTTTGGCAGGTATATTCCTAAATATTTAATTACATCTACATTATAATTTATCCTATATTTGGTCCTTATTTCTTCAGATGGAATAAAATAATAGCAAATGACTTGTGTTTTTTTTTACATTTAGTCTGTATCCTGATAGAGTGCTAAATTTATCTAGTGTTGACATAAGGGTTGTAAATGATATTGCCGGGTCTCTCAAGTATATCATAACATCGTCTGCGAATAGCGATATTTTATGTTCATCTTGACCCATCTTTATCCCGCTAACATAATGATTTTGCCGTATCCATTGACTAAGGGGTTCAATATAGAGGGCAAAAAGAAGGGGGGAGAGAGGGCACCCCTGTCTTGTGCCTCTCTCCAGATTAAAAAAATTAGATAGACTCCCGTTTACTTTAATTCTGGCTCGTGGTCTCGAATATATTAATTGTATGGCTTTAATAATGTTTTCATGAAAACCAAATATTTCTAGTGCTCTATATAGGAATGACCATCTGACAGAATCGAAGGCTTTTTCGGCATCTAGACTCACTATCATTGCTGGCATGTTACTCTCTTGAATGTGTTTCATTATGTGTAGGGTGGGTCTAATGTTGTCCTGTGTTTGTCTTTGTTGAATGAATCCTGTCTGATCGTTGTGGATCAGCCCTGGAAGAAATTTTTCTATCCTCCTAGTCAATATTGCTGCATATAATTTATAATCAACATTCAAGACTGAGATGGGCCTATACGAAGCACATTCTAGTTTATCTTTTCCTTCCTTAGGAATAGGAGAGATAATCGCTTCATTCCATGAAATGGGAATCTCGCTTCCATGAAATGTAGCATTACAGGCTGGAAGGAGGATAGGGACAAGTTGTTCTCTGAATTTCTTATACCATTCAGCCGTAAACCCATCTGTGCCTGGTGATTTATTTAGTTTTAATTTAGTGATCTCTGTTGACAGTTCTTGTGAAGTTATGTCTTTTATTAAACTTTCATTTTGTTCTTCTGTTAATTTGGGTAATTTTAATGAACTCAGAAATGCATTAATACCCGTTTCTTGACTAGATATATTTTCTGTATGTAATTTTTAATAAAACTTTTCAAATTGTTCATGAATTTCTGTTCATCTAAATTTAGTCTTTTTCATTTTAGGATCTCTAATTTTGTAAATTGTGTTGTCAGCTTGTTGTTTACGGAGTTTACAAGCTAGAAGTTTTAATGATTTACTTCCAGCTTCGTAATAGCGCTGTTTCAGAAATGTGAGATTCTTTTCTATTTCTGCATTGTGTACCTCAGTAATTTCTTCTTTTACTTTTCCAATCTCTTGCATTAAGCCTGGTCTATGCGCTTGTGTACTTTTATGTTCCCTTTCTAGCTCTTTTAGTTGTACTTGTAGTTTAATGAGCTTCTCCTGTCTTAATTTCTTAACTAATGCTGTTTCTACAATTATTTTTCCTCTCAAGACTGCTTTGCAGGCATCCCACAGTACTGCTGGGGAAACTTCTCCATTGTCATTCTCCTCTAAATAGTATTTAATTTAAGTTTTCATCCGTTCTATGAACTGCTCATTATTTAGAATACTAGAGTTTAGTCTCCATAATGTATTTCTATGAATTTTATTTAGACTCACTGAGGCATATACTGGTGCATGATCAGACAGGTCCATTGTTCCTATGCTACATTTGTTTATCTTATGTCTATCTTTTCTGAACACAAATAGATAGTCTATTCTCGAGTATTTGGAGTGTGCATATGAGTAGTGAGTATAATCTCGACCTTTAGGAAAAAAAATCCCTCCAAAGGTCTATCAATCCTACATCTCTTAATAGAGCTTTAAATTTCCTTGCTGTAGAAGTTATCGGTTTCTCTTTTGTAGAGGTATCCATTTTCGAGTTGAAAATTATATTAAAGTCTCCACCGCAAATTAAGGTTCCTTGTGACTCAGTTGAGATCATATCAAAGATTTTTTGATAAAACTTAAATTTGCTACCTGTGGGGACATAAACATTGACAAATGTAACTGGAGCCCCTTTAATTTGTCCTTTGATTAAAATATTGCGTCCTTCTTTATCCTTAACTTCAGTCTGATGGTCATACCCAAGCTTGTTTGATATTAAAATAGCCACTCCCCTCTGTAAGGACCACCCATTGGCCCAATGACGGAATCCAACGGCCTGGCGAAGGTTTAAAGCGTGTATGTCTTTTCAGCGCTCCAGTGAAGTTCACTTAATCTATTGGAACTTAGTTTTAGTATTACTTTAGCTCTATGCGTAATCTGACTCCAATTTCAAATGATAATCAAATTTAGATCGTATTTCTGATTAGAAAATAATCATAAATATTGATTATGAATTAATTTAGATCTTTGATTATTCTGATTATCCCATACTTTCAATTATTCGTTCATTACGGACCTAGTGTCGCTTTGAGACGTCACGTCGCGACTGCGCGCTCACGATCACAAACTAGCCAGTCCTGAAATAGTCAGAGGGTGCAGTGCAAGTATTTTACCCTATGCAATCGCGCACTACAGACTCATAGGCGTAATTTTTTATAATATTTGCAGCATACAACATGCTAAGTCAGGGAATAGTCAGAAATCAGGAGGTCTTCCTAAGATGTGCCCCATGGTCCATTCAAAGTGCCTCCAGTTTGATCTATTCTGGACAAAGTTTTGCGGAAACACCAGACTACACATTAATCTACTGGAAATAATGATTTCAAAAGAATGCAGAATAAATCAAGATGTAACATTTATTTGTCAGGTAAAAATATATCATGCCAATTACAGAAGTAAATTATTAAAAGCCAATTCAAAAATATATGACATAATTTACTCAAAGATGACTCTAAAAGTAAGCAATGTTTTCCTGACAAAGACACAGTAATGTGTCAGGGCTTTCCAACCGGAAAGCACTGAAACATCACTATGGGGGATGATCCTGGTAAAAGAGTCCCAAAGGTTGCTCTGTTCCCTCACCTTAAATACCAGATCAGAACAGAAGGGGGGTTAAGCAAATATTGTTTAGAGTTGTTTGGGCCAATCCATGTACCCGAGGGGGGTAGCACCTGGTTTCTTGGGATATCGTAAAGAGATATCAGCCAGAGAGATACAGGATTATCCTAAGTTCTCAATCTGTCTCATTAAACCAATGACTGCAATGAAATTAAGACCATTTTACCAATCGCACTGCGACACTTAAAATGATACCAAACATGAAAAGGAAAAACAACATATTCACAAGATACACCATATGTGTTAAATAGACATTCTTAATGAACTTTCAGTGCCTTGAGGAGGGAGAGGGGGGATGAGTTGAAGTCAAACAAGGGGACAAGGAGATAAGTTTGGGCAGGACAAGGTTCTGTGCTCTGTCTTTGCTATCTGCTGTCCAGGGTGCATTTTATGGCTTTATTGCAGGGTGCGTTTTGTTTTAGCAGGAAAATCAGTTCTTACAGACGGCCCCTGGCCCCTTGGGACAGATTTAGATCAGGCCTAAGGGGACATGTTTTGGACATTTTCCTGTTTCCACATTTTCAGTGTTATTCTCTGAGTGTTCATAGGGCTGACCACTGTAGTTTGCAGTGTTAGTCGATTGGTGCAGGAATCCAGTCACCTGAAATAACAGCATTAAGAAAGGTTGAACATTAAAATGAAAGCATGGCAGAATGTGTGGATGCTGCAGCAGCTGGACAGGGTGTCCCATGACCCTCTTGGCCAGGTTTGCTTCCACCTGCACCTAGTTGCGGTGGTTTTCAGTCTGTAGAATGATCTCGTTGAATCAAGTCTGTTTGCGTTGGTCAGCATGATCAGAAAGTGTCATTGGAAAGTGTCATAACGCTTTGCGGAAACATCTTTGTCCTCTTTAGGATGTTTTAATTTACCCTTTGAGAAGTCCTCGGTCCCCTTCAAGCAGAAGGTTTGGTTGCCGGGTAGATCAGAACTCCATTGTTGAAGGAATCATTTCACTGATTCAGCTCCATTGCGTGTGAGACACCTAAAACAACTTCTGAATGACCATGCAATAATTGAACACTGATGTATTTGTGGTTATTGTAAGATGAGAAAAAATTATTGGATAAACACAAGAACACAAGATAACCCAACATGATGTACTCAAAATGTAAAACTCAAAAGTCAAAGGTGCGAGTGGTAAATATGGTCTCTTTTTCAGAATCATATATTTAATGAACAGGTGTAATTTGATCACCAAATTCTTCACTACTGCAGTGATCTGGTAGTGGAATTTAGACTTGGTCTGGATAATCAAGGGAGGGTAGCAGAAAGTCACCATAACTAGTATATTTACTAGCGGTATGCATAATTAGAGTAATTAGAGTATATCATATAATTAAACATGGAAATACACAATTTCATATAAAATTGTCTACATTAGTTGTTATAAGTGCAAATCATCAATGAAACTTAATGTTTTAATAGATTCAATTAGAGAATGAAATGTATAGAAACAGATATTTAAATTCTCTAGTTTAACTTTTGTAATTATCCTCTGTGCATTTGATGTACAGGCTAGGTCACACTCAATAGTGCAGGTCTGAATTGTATAGTTGACAAATAGAAATGCCTGCATTTTAGATTTAACTGTTTAGATCATTTTTTATTGTCATTAGTCATTTGTTGGAAACTAGGGGGCCCTCCCAATTTTCAACAACGACTGGACATAATAAATGTTTTGTCCAAAGACCAGTTGTTTTAATGGGTCTTAATTCGATTTTTAATGAGGATTTAAGTCAATTGGTGTGTGACCACAGCCATGCATGTCCTATGCACAGCACAGTATTTACATACAGGAAGTTGACAAGTCTGTAATGTTGAAAATAAATTATTAAAATAATTTCCCTTGTCCTATATGTATGAAGGTGAATGATGTATTGCATGATGTGAATAATTTTGGCCTGGATAGTCTTATGATCTATGCCAGGTAGAGATGTTCTAAGATTGCCATAGTGATGGTGTGTATTATGTATGTTTGTGTATAGGAGATGGGTGGTGTTTTATCCTAACATAATCTGTGCTGCATAATTTAGTTCCAGTTCTAAACTGGGAGGCCACATACAGGAGCTGCTTCTGTAGTGTTGTGAGGTGTGAGCGGCCCCTTGAAGTTTCTCCACCCCCATCTCCTACATGTAAAGCTGTGTGTCCTGCTTAAGGCAGGCAGAACCAGACCCTTGTGGAATCTGGTTCTGAAGAAAGTCATTTGTCAGCCTGTAAGGGAAATAGACCTAGAGAGGAAAACACAGTTTAATCTTGAGCCTTTATACAAATTGCATTTAAGATAGATGGTCTATCTCAATATTTATTTGATGGCCTTAGCCAGACAGTTGTTACTGATGGCTTTGATCTGTTAAGATTTTACGCCATTAGAAGATAATTTGTTTTTGTTTACAAAGACATGTATCATTATCATGATCATGTGTTTGCAAAGAAAAGGTCAATTAAACAGTGATAATGGTCAGATCTCACTGCTATTGCAGTTAAACTCATACAGTCTGCTGTGTTGTGAGCATTAAGACCCTCAAGTCTGCTAGGGAAATCTCTTTACATGATGCTGTTTATTTACACTAGCCAGATCTGTGTTTAGAGCAATTAGATCACCAGGTATGGTGCTGCGCTTGTTTGTTTTAGCCTTTGGAATTTATGGTGCTATTCAAACTCTTGACCATTTGGCTCCCTGTGGTCCATAAAGACTTTAGATTTTCTGCCTGATATTTACATTTCACACAACTGTTCTTACATGTCCAGTAAAATACCTTCCCTGATCAGATTCCATGTGAGCTGAAGCTCCCAGAGAGGAGTTTTTTAACACTTGCACCACTTCGTTTGTGGTTTTGTTGCAAGAGAAAATTAAAATTTGTACCTCCCCTTGTTACTGGGTTAAAGATCTGTTAGATCAAAATAAAATCATCCTGTGGATTTGGATGGATATTTAAGACATGGTAATCAGGTTGATCATTTTAGTTGGTATATACTGAGCCTTGTAATTTCTCTCATTAAAGATTCTTGCACAAATAGAAGGTAAAGAAATTCTTTCTGATTCATTCTTCCTTTCAGTTTCCTTTCCAATACTTTCTCTAACCATCTATTATCTCATTCCTCCCAACACTAGTGTTCCTTCTTCTTGTTCCCTACATACACGTACCATCTTTCTACATTCTGATTCTTTCCATTCTCAGTAAACATCCGTTCCTCTTCTAACCCAATGCTGAATCATCAAGAAATTAAAGCCATTCTTGGCCATTACAATATAATATATATTACAATCTGGTCATAATATAAATTATATTTTATAAAATTGTATAAATCATACCAATTTTATTTACTGGTCTCGGGGTTTTTTACTGATTAATTTGTCAAGACTGACTTGTTATCTTCCCACTGATCTTTTAGAAGGTGTTTGGCTTTGCAGCTCCAGCTGTGCTGGCATTAGCATTGTGTACACAGCAACAACCCAAACTGGAAACCAGTTACAGCTGCTTTGATGCTGTGAACAGTCAATGGACTGTAAGCACTGAGAAACATGGGTCAAATCATTGTTCAATTTAAAGATTTTTGTGACTACAATTTAGAATTGGACACAATTATCTTATTTTAGGCTGAGATGTTATCAGCTGCATTCTTTTAAGAATCTTATTTGAATATGAAATAAAGGTTGGACAAACAGGTCTCATGGAGGGGGCCAAGATTGTTTTATAGTTTGTTGCTTTTGCCAGTCTCTTTTGAGACCTCAAAAACATACAAGAATGCAGTGATCGCAAAGTCTGGTATAAAACCAAATGTTTTATAAAAGCTATGTGTTATAAGACTGAGCCTTAAATGGTGTTGTTTAAACCATATTTGGGACATCAGTCATGAACTTTTTGACACTATTGAAAGATTTTCAAAGAACAATGATTACTTTGATGTAATTCATATTGGTCTTTGTCCAAATTATCTCTTAAGATAAGGACAAGCTGTGCATGTCCTCTAACACTATCAGGCCTGGTTACAAGCCTCTTAGTAACACAATAATTGTCATTATATGCATCAGTTTTAGAATTTAGCGTAGGACTGAGATCATTTTCTCAGATCATTTCTTTTGAAATGTTCTAATTTAATTACACTGTTCTGTCCAACTTTACATTTCACACACAAAGTATTCAAGTGAGACAGTTTTACTTGTTATCTTTTAGCTCATCAAATCACAAGATTTTTTCACAAGTTAGCGTGACCATTTTCTTATTTCCATTATTGCAATGTTGTTGCAACAAAACAAATAATTAAATGTAACAACATTATTTACCTCAGAATTTTAGTTTTTAGTTTTCAACCCTCTGTTGAGTACCAGAATAAAATTTGGATGATGTTATTCCAATTTAGGTTTCATCACTTGTTGCATAGACAAACAAGGAGGTATTTAAAGTTCAAGCAAGGGATGTCATTTCTCATCTACGCTGCCGCTATCATGTCCCTGATATGTGGTTTTATCTAATTCTCAAGCCCCACGAGATTTTGCGTTCTCCGGTCTAACTGGGTATGCCGACCCATTCTATAAATGTGTCTATATGAGGTGCGTCTGAATTTTCCCTCAACACTTCTAAAAGGCAAAAGAGAATTGACTTACCAAACGGCTGAAGAAAGAGAAGGACATCTTATTTCTCTTACTTGTTGCAAGTCCCAATATTTCACTGAAAAGACACTCGCAACCTGGAGAATCACGTCGGGGTCACCACTTTGTAAGGACCACCCATTGGCCCAATGACGGAATCCAACGGCCTGGCGAAGGTTTAAAGCGTGTATGTCTTTTCAGCGCTCCAGTGAAGTTCACTTAATCTATTGGAACTTAGTTTTAGTATTACTTTAGCTCTATGCGTAATCTGACTCCAATTTCAAATGATAATCAAATTTAGATCGTATTTCTGATTAGAAAATAATCATAAATATTGATTATGAATTAATTTAGATCTTTGATTATTCTGATTATCCCATACTTTCAATTATTCGTTCATTACGGACCTAGTGTCGCTTTGAGACGTCACGTCGCGACTGCGCGCTCACGATCACAAACTAGCCAGTCCTGAAATAGTCAGAGGGTGCAGTGCAAGTATTTTACCCTATGCAATCGCGCACTACAGACTCATAGGCGTAATTTTTTATAATATTTGCAGCATACAACATGCTAAGTCAGGGAATAGTCAGAAATCAGGAGGTCTTCCTAAGATGTGCCCCATGGTCCATTCAAAGTGCCTCCAGTTTGATCTATTCTGGACAAAGTTTTGCGGAAACACCAGACTACACATTAATCTACTGGAAATAATGATTTCAGAAGAATGCAGAATAAATCAAGATGTAACATTTATTTGTCAGGTAAAAATATATCATGCCAATTACAGAAGTAAATTATTAAAAGCCAATTCAAAAATATATGACATAATTTACTCAAAGATGACTCTAAAAGTAAGCAATGTTTTCCTGACAAAGACACAGTAATGTGTCAGGGCTTTCCAACCGGAAAGCACTGAAACATCACTATGGGGGATGATCCTGGTAAAAGAGTCCCAAAGGTTGCTCTGTTCCCTCACCTTAAATACCAGATCAGAACAGAAGGGGGGTTAAGCAAATATTGTTTAGAGTTGTTTGGGCCAATCCATGTACCCGAGGGGGGTAGCACCTGGTTTCTTGGGATATCGTAAAGAGATATCAGCCAGAGAGATACAGGATTATCCTAAGTTCTCAATCTGTCTCATTAAACCAATGACTGCAATGAAATTAAGACCATTTTACCAATCGCACTGCGACACTTAAAATGATACCAAACATGAAAAGGAAAAACAACATATTCACAAGATACACCATATGTGTTAAATAGACATTCTTAATGAACTTTCAGTGCCTTGAGGAGGGAGAGGGGGGATGAGTTGAAGTCAAACAAGGGGACAAGGAGATAAGTTTGGGCAGGACAAGGTTCTGTGCTCTGTCTTTGCTATCTGCTGTCCAGGGTGCATTTTATGGCTTTATTGCAGGGTGCGTTTTGTTTTAGCAGGAAAATCAGTTCTTACACCTCCTTCTACCAGAAGGATGTGATGATGAAAATACATAGGCCTATTTAAATCCATTTCGGGCCAATTTAGGGTGTTCTGCCTGATCTAAATGGGTCTCTTGCAAAAACGCTACCTGAACCTTTTCTTTTTTTAATTTTGATCAAATTCTAGTTCTCTTAATAGGATTGTGGACTCCATTTATATTATATGTTACTAATTTAAACATTTGCTCTAAGCCAACCATGTATTATGTATAATTATTACTAACACCTTCGTACACATAAACGCAACTGTACTTCCATTTACCCTGTAATAGAACAACAGGGCTTTGAACAATGTAAAACAAAAAACAAAAACATGAACAAGAACATGTATCATGTAAAGTGACTTCCATAGAAGATATCCCCAATCTATGGATCTTATTCGAGCCTAAATGAAAATTTGGCTCTGAGGGAAAAGCCTCACACCTGCAAGCTGAAATGAGGGCCCTCGATGGCACATTGTCATATAATGGCACCTTGTGATACAGTTTTAAGGTCTCCCAACATTAAACTATGAATAACTAGCACTTGGAAAGGGCTACCGTTCTTCTCGTATAGTTAACTTATTCTGCTAAGGTTTATTCAAAAAGGTTTCAAACAAACACATCCCCTGACCTGCATTAATGCCGTCCTGTCATTTTCCTGCCATTTAAGTTACATCCGGTAAACTGGTCAGTGTGCGAGCTCACTTTCTAATTATTTTCGTCTGAAAGTTTTCAGTCGCTCCACGTAGTCCGGTGTTGTATCGGTTTCCACTTGACTACCTCCTCGCCCCCTTTTCGTCGACCAAGCTCGGCGCTGAAGGCGTTCTAGTGGCGTCTGTTGTGGTCGGATGATATCCACCTGAAGGCCTCTGTCCTTCATGTCCTTTGTCGCCTCTTCCGCAGAATTATAGAGCACTGTCTCGCCTTCGTAGAACACCCGGAGTTTCGCTGGATATGGAGTTTGGAATCTGATCTTTTTTTCCTTCAACACTGATTTTGCTTGTGCATATTCTTTTCATTTCTTTAGAACATCAGGGGGTAGTCGTGGTCACATGTAATTCTTGCATTGTTCCATTTCAGCCCTCCTTTTTTCCACACCTGTCCCAAGATCTCTTCTTTCGTCTTGGAGCTCTGGAATTTAGCGATAACAGAGCGTGGTCTCGTATTGTCCGTTGGCTTTGGCGCTAAAGCTCTATGAGCCCTCTGAATATGGAGATCAGTCATTGGGTCAAGCCCCAACCCATCCTTCAGCAATTCTTCAATAAACTTGATAGTCGATGAGCCATTTTTGCTGCCCTCTGGAATTCCGTATATACGAATGTTATCTCGCCTCGACCTGCCTTCTTGATCAGTTAACTTCGCTTCGAGCTGAGCCTGGAGTTTTAGCAGTTCAGAAAGACTTCACCAGTGTGTTGAATTTGTTCCTCGGCTTCCACGATACGATTCTCAGCATCTTCGATTCTCTTGTTTGTAGTGTTCAAATCCTCCTTGATGTCCGCTAGTTTTTCATTATTTTCCTTTCTGAATTCTCTTAACTCAATGAGTATCTTTTCCAGGTTAATTTCCCCCTCAGCGTTAGCATGACTGCGAGCTGTCGGCTCTTTTTCACCCTTTTCTTCTCCAGTCTTTTCTTCGCGTCCTGGAACTTTCTTTTGTTTCACCCTTGTTTCCATCCCTGCACCACACTCCATTGTAATGTTTTATATAAAAATTAACTGAATATTTAAATATTTCGGGGGCTTTTACAAGTATCTGTCGGGAGAGCAATTCACTCACGCTGCCATCAGTGTTCGCGCGTCCACATAGTTCACAGTCCAGTCCACATAGTTCTAGGCCACTTTGATGTGGTTGCCACCCGTTCAAAATGAGAAAAAAATCTCTCAACATCTTTCTCAGAAAAAGGAGGTACTAACTTAATGCCTACCAACATCAAATGGAGAAACATCACCTCTTGGAGTTAAAGCAGCAGCTTTTAATTCCAACTCTTTAAGAGACAGTTCATGTGCAAGAAGCATTTCTTTCTCTTAATTTTATATTAACCTCTAGCTGTTTCTCCTGGAAAGCTAGCTCTACGAGCCTAAGCTCAATTGCAGCTTCAGACAAAGGAGCAGTCATGGATTGTGGGGAAACCTGCTTAACTTCCAAAATACCATTGTCTATCAAAACACTAATGACTTCCTTCACACTATCTTCCAGTCACTTCTCGGGGCAGTCAAGGACTAGTGGTTAGGGAGTTGGACTGGTAACCCAAAGGTTGCTGGTTTGATTCCAGAACCGGTGGGAAATGACTGAGGTGCCCTTGAGCAAGGCACCTAATCACTCCCCGGGCGCCACACAAAGGCTGCCCGCTGCTCTGGGTGTGTGTATCCACGTTTGCAGTGTGTGTGTGTTAACTACTCACTACTCTGCTCCTAATGTGTGTGCATTAACTTGGATGGGTTAAATGCAGAGGTCACTTTCACTTTCACTTTCTCACTACTTGTGATGGGAATATAATAATGAGAGGACAACTGCAAAAGTTGATCCTTTGTGAAAAACTCAAGTAACTCTTCTAAAGGTACCTTTAGGAAATCTATTACTAAACTCAACACTAACTACACTTAAGCAGTAACACTACTTCCTACACAGAAGTTCAGCCAACACAACAGGTCCAATAGCACACAGCTACAAAAAAAAAAAAAACAATGCTCAAACAAAGCTTTTAAAGCCTTAAAGGGATAGTTCACTTTGAAATTAATTTTTGATATGTTTTAGCTTACCTCAAGGGCATCCAAGATGTAGGTGTCGAAACGAGCGGTTTGTGTGAGAAAACGAACAGTATTTATATCGTTGTTATCTCTTGAAAACAGCACACGTCCAAATGATCTGACGGCGCGGGCGGGTATAGATGTATACATTAGATGTCGCTTGGCTACGGTTTCGTTCCAATGAACTGCAGTAGCCAAGGCGACATCTATGTATATATCTATACCCGCCCGCGCCGTCAGATCATTTGGACGTGTGCTGTTTTCAAGAGATAACAACGATATAAATACTGTTCGTTTTCTCACACAAACCGCTCGTTTCGTGTCTTAGGCCATCAATGTGTACTTATGATGGGGAATTGTTTCATTTGGACGATGGGGAATTGTTTTAATTTGGACTCTGTGCTTGTGTTTTGAGCCAGTGACCATCGACATGCATTATATGACTGACAGACAAGAACGGTTTGACCTAAAAATATCAAAATTGAAACTACTGCGGAAACAAAGACACCTACATCTTGGATGCCCTTGAGGTAAGCTAAAACATATCAAAAATTAATTTCAAAGTGAACTATCCCTTTAAACAGCAGTAGAACTAACCCAACCACAGAAGATTACTCACCCCAAGCAATCACGAATATCTAAAGGCAATACTTCACACAAACACTGCTAACACACTTAAGTTAGGATCATGGATCAAATAAACACTATGGGCCCTATTTTAACGATCTGAAACGCAAGTGTCAAAGCGCAAGTAACTTTGTGGGCGGGTCTCGGCGCTGTTGCTATTTTCCCGGCGGGATAAATGACTCTTGCGCCGGGCGCAAATCTAAAAGGGGTTGGTCTGAAGTAGCTTCATTATTCATAGGTGTGGTTTGGGCGTAACGTGAAATAAACCAATCAGAGCATCATCTCACATTCCCTTTAAGAGCAGACGCACTTTTTCCTTGGCGTATTGCTATTATAACGGCGGATTTGCCAGGCGCGCGACAAGAGCGGTTCACAGCCGAGGAGAGCAACGCTCTCGTCACGGTCGTAAAAGAGAGAGAAGTGACATTGGGGATGGGAGAAACACACCCAAATTAGCTTCGGCTAAACAGGCATATAATAATGTGGGTAAATGTGTAAGCTAGATGTATGCTTTTATAATAAATTATTATATTTATAATAAATTATCTATCTATCTATCTATCTATCTATCTATCTATCTATCTATCTATCGTTTGTAATAATATGATTTGCAAAAATGAAAACTGCTGCTTCTGTGTAGATTAGAGAATCACAGTGTATGAGCGTTGTGCACTCTATACATTATGGTCAAGCATGTGCCCTTAAAATAGCATAATGAACAACGCGCAACGCGCCACTGACTTTAGACTAGGTTTTTTCTGGCCAGTGGCGCAATTGTTTTATGGAACAGTAAAATAGCACCAGGGAACGTTTGCGCCAAAACACGCCTCCTTTTTTGCGCTGAACCGCCCAGAGAGCGCAAGTTCATTCCCTAGTTTAGCGACGTGCTTCTGTGGAGGGAAAAGCGCGCTTTGCGCGGGTGCAAAATAGGAATGAAACATGCGTCGGTGTACAAAGTCAATTGCGCTGGGTGCAAGATAGGGCCCTATACCTCAAATGTTTAACTCACCTAACTTAAGTATTCCTCTTTCACTTCCATCAAAAAAGTGAGCATGGTTGCTGAGCTCAAACACAATACAAAACACATGAGATACACCCGGATACCTGCCTATAACACTTCTAACTCCTAGGTGTACCGGGCACGAGGCGCCTTTAAAAGCAAAAACTCAGCAACTGTGAGCATAGTTTATATAGCAAGTGTTGGCTGAAACCAACAAATAGAATAAAAATTCCATATAGAAAAGAATGGAGACAATCCATAGAGAGACAGAGAACTCCATTCATAACTATATCACATGCAACGTTGCTCCTTATGGATAATTACTATCACATGTCTTACGAGCATGTGGCTAAACAGGGTGTACAAGAAATGATTAGGTAGAAAAAAGGAGATGCAAACATATTTATCCTAACAGAAACAGTAGTCACTGATAGGGAAATAAAGTTTGAGACTTTGTCCTGAATAATCAGATAAAAGTTTAAAAGGAAAAGTTCTTATAGTCACAGGTTCTTTCAGGTCTTTGTGATCAACGGGTGACGGATTGTTGACAGATGAAACTGTAATGTTTTCATATTCATCTTAGATTGAAATTGAAGAAATCAATATTTCAGATTTTTCTGTGTTTAAATAAGCTGAATGTATAATGTGAGACACATTGTAATGCATTAATGACTGATTCATGATTTTATTCATATTTCTCAATTAGGAGATTATGAAACATCATCACCATCAGAGAAACAGAGGAATCCAGAAAGTCTCTGGTCAGAACCTCAATTATTCACTTCATTCTCTGTGTTTCTAATCATGAGAAACAGAGAGAGATTCTACAGGACTGAGTGAAGTTGATGAAACGCACATAATAAACTTGAGAATAAATCAGTCAGATCCATTAAAACATGATCAGACCATCAAACAACACACAGAAGCATAACCACTGCGTTTGGATATTAAATACTGACTTTAAGAATTCAGTGGAAATAAAGGCTCTTGAATGATATACAAGATCACTGAAACCTGGAAATAAAAATATTCCCAATAAAATATCTTAAAATATCAAAAAGCTTTCTGTGTGTGTTTGAAGGGTTCATTCACCCAATAAATGAATTCATTCATTAATTATTTACTTTCACTTGTTCTGTTGGCTTCAGATCCCATTGGCTTGTATAGTTGTTCCATGTATGAAAGTCAATGGGGATGAAAGCTATAAAATAGAATGTAAAATTATGTCTGGATTCCACATTTCCATTTGTTTGTGATGTGTGTTATTTGTGTGAGTAACATTAAGCATATCATGGTTTAAGCTGTTGTTCATATCAGCCACAGAGAGTCAGTGAGAAGTTTATTGAAAGTAACTGTGATAGAATGCTTTTGTTGCTCTTTACAGTTTGTGCCTGAGGTGAAAAACACCCGTTAAGCTGTTGAGGTTAAGGAATTTCTGTCATTCATCTGCTTAACATTCTTGACAGTCTCTCCCTTGTGAAGCCTTTATTCCTTTACTTTACCTCTGCACAGATACTGTAATCGTTGTCAAAATAGTTCACATGGCTATGCAGTAGCGAAAAAAAAAAGGCCAGACGAGTAATTAGTTGAGGTCAATTTGTAAAAAAGACACACGCCTCTGCACATATTCAGATTGCATACCTATAGACTAAACATGCACTAAACAAGCACGCCATCAGCATTTTCACAGATTCACGTTTTTGAAGTTTGTGTGGAGATGATCACTTTTTTCAAAATATATCAAGGTTTGCATCTTGGAACAGTTTCAGAGTTTGTGCTCTCGAGCCGCAGGCACTGTTATCATTGTGTGAATGAGCGGCCAGAGGGCATTAAGGGTTTTCTGTTAGATCGGTGTGTGTTAGCGGACCCTTAGCTAATGACTAATGATCTTTACAACAGAAGTGAATCAATCAAAACTAGCTTTAGCTGGACAATAACTTTATTCTAGATCTGCTGTAAAGCCTAAACAATCTCTGTTACTGTAATCTCCTATTATCACTGTAAAGCTGCTTTGAAACAGTATTGTTAAAAGCGCTGTATAAATGAAGGTGACATAGTTCAGTTTGGTGAACAGTAAAGCTATTTCCTCCTTTAACTGATGAGCGTAGGCTTGCAAATCTTAAAATATATTTTCATTCCTTGTTCCAAAACTCTTTCTTTCTTGTCAAACGGCTGTTTGTGTTTCATAAAGGCACAGAGTGAGATGATGAAGTGCATATATCAGGTTTAGTACGGTAAGGAAGCTGTAATCTGCTGGTCAGTTTGAGTATCTCATGTCTAGTTTGTGGTCACATGGTCAAGGAAAGGATAAACGACTGTAACTGCTCTGTCTCTTTTCCTCTATAGACAACTGAGTTATTAAAGACCATCAGGCCAAACTCAAGTCCTCAATCAAACACTTTCAATTAGAAATTATACATAGTTATTAAATAGCCAGTTGATTTTGTCCAGACATCGTTTCTTTTGTGGGGTCCTATAGATGTAGTCACAAATTAAATGTGCTTATCAGAATAATAAAAGGAACAGCTGAAAAATATGAACAAAAATAAAGAAATATAATATCAAATGTCGCATCCATTACATTGAAATACTAATGGCACAGAAAGATGTTGGCAACTTAATTGCTACAAATTGCAAGAAATGAAAAATCAATTGTAACCTTTATTATAATAATGCTGTGAGGTTCCTATATTTTTTACAGCATTAGTTGAGATTTGCTATGTGTACCTGATAGGCCCCAAATTAATCAAAATCAAATCAAATGGAAATTTGTGAATAGAAATTGAATAAAATGTTGTCAATGCCCTGGCCTAGTGTCAATAAATGTTTTTTAATTTTTTTTTACTTGAAGCAAATGTTGCCTTTTCCCTTTATTTCCTTGTTAGATTGCAGCAGAATGCTTATATGTTCAAATCACAAAACGTTCTTCTGGGTGATGAATGATGTCCCTGAACCCTACAGGGATTTAATTCATAAACACGTCACCTTTTCAACTTTGTTTGCAGGTCTACTTTCTATACTTTCTCTACAACAACTGTTCATAATCTCTGAAGACAAGACATGCTTATGTTGCTGAAAGAGTCTTCTTTCATGAGCACATGTAGAAGATTAGGAACAAAACAGGAGGAAAACATAATCCAAGCAAATGTCCAACAAGGCAAAAGACACAAGAAACACACTAATGTATAGATTGCATTTACACTATATGAGGGAATCCCATTAATATGCACATTATTATGAGTTACTCAGTTTCTTATGGCTGATATTTACTGCTGTCTGGTTAAACCGGTTAAACAGTTCTGCTGTTCTTCACTTCATGTGTGTCACGTTATCTTTAGTAATGTTCTACAGATCCAGCTTACTTCTGTCTGTCACTGCCACACACACTCACACACACAAACTCACACACACAAACTCACACACTATCCAAATGGGGACAATCCATAGATGTAATGGTTTTTATACTTTACAGACTGTATATTCTTTCCCCTTACAGTAACCCGACCCCTAAACCTACCTGCCCATCACACACCACACACACACACTCACTAACCCGACCCCTAAACCTGCCCATCACACACCACACACACACACTCACTAACCCGACCCCTAAACCTGCCCATCACACACACACACACACACACACACACACACACACACACACACACACACACACACACACACACACACACACACACACACACACACACACACACACACACACACATACACACACACACACACTCACTAACCCGACCACTAAACCTACCCATCACACACACACACACACACACACACACACACACACACACACACACACACACACACACACACACACACACACACACACACACACACACACACACTCTCTCACTAACCCGACCACTAAACCTACCCATCACACACACACACACACACACACACACACACACACACACACACACACACACACATACACACACACACACACACACTCACTAACCCGACCACTAAACCTACCCATCACACACACACACACACACACACACACACACACACACACACACACACACACACACACACACACACTCTCTCTCTCACTAACCCGACCACTAAACCTACCCATCACACACACACACACACACACACACACACACACACACACACACACGCACACACACACACACACACACTCACTAACCTGACCACTAAACCTACCCATCACTCACACACACATTGTTGTGTAAAACCCCTTTCTCCTGTTTTTGGCTGTTTAGAGTTGCCTGCTCCAAGAGTTTTGGCTTTTGAGTTTCTTCATTTATACTTAATAAACCTTGTTGAACTGGGGTTTACTGTCAGTCGTTCGGGACAGAGGAACGGCACACTAACTCAACTCAAATCTTTTCCACTGTTACTCCTTCACCTCAGGCAAACGTTTTATCTGGCATATAACAACAGTGTATAACTATACATACTAAAACTCTTTAATTGTTTTACATGACTTTCAGCCGTTATTCTGTTCACACTCATCTGATATGAATCATATTGTCAAATGTAATGATCTCTCTGATGAATGTGATGAATCTGATAATGCGACTGATCCTGTAATATAATCTGATCAGATGAGAGTCTCTTTCTGCTTCATATGAGACACATGATGATCCTCATTGAGCTTCAGATCAGATTCTCTGATTTCTCTTCACTGTCTCTGATCCTGAAACTAAAGGCCTTTGAGTTTCACCTCAAATCTACTTCTGACATCTAGTGGACAAAGATGAAAACTGCAGATCATATTCTAGGAGGAATAGAAAACATACAGATTTGATTAAAGTGTGTGTGTGTGTGTGTGTGTGTGTGTGTGTGTGTGTGTGTGTGTGTGTGTGTGTGTGTGTGTGTGTGTGTGTGTGTGTGTGTGTGTCTGTGTGTCTGTGTGTATGTGTAAGAGAGGAGTAAGAGACTCCAGAAAGAATCAATAGACCAACAGTCCTCTATATATACAGATATACAGTCTGTATAAATGATATTTGAGTGATTATATGTCATCATTATATCAGCATCATTACTCCAGTCTTCAGCGTCACATGATCCTTCAGAAATCACTCTAATATGATGATTTATTATCATTGTGGAAACAGTTGAGCTGCAGCTTAATATTTTTTTGAAAACTGATACTTTTTTCAGGATTCATTGATGAATAAAAAGTTTTGGGAAAAAAAGAACATAATTTATTCAAAATATTTATACAAAATGTTCTAACAATATAAAATTTTACTATCACTTTTGATCAATTTAACACATCCTTGCTGAATAAAAGTATTAATTTCTTCTTCTTTTTTTAAAGTAAAAAGAAATAAAGAAATTGTAGACCCCAAACTCTTGAACAGTGTATATTGTTACAAAATATTTCTATTTTGAATAAATGCTGTTCTTTTGAAACTTTTTGTTTTAAATATCTTTAATCTTCTAATTATAGGAATAAAATCCCAGATCACTCATAAATGCATTGCAAGGAGTTTCACATGATGGAAACACTTTACAGTGAGTGAAGGTTATATTATAGTTAATGCATTAAAACATTTGTTGTAATATTCATTTTTGTTCGTTAATTCAAGTACAATTGTTCATTGTTTGTTCGTGTCTGCTCATGTTAACATTACATTAGTTCTCTCATCTTCAGGTCCAAATACTACAATAAAAATAGTTAAAAATAAAAATAGGACAACCAAACAAAATAAATGTTTAGAAAACAACTTCTTAAATCAAAAGTAAAAAAATATATAAGAAAAAAACAATAGTCATCCTCTTCCCTACAAAAGGAATGTTCCACTAAATATAATTTAAAGATATTCAAGAAAGCCCTTGTTAGTTCAGTAACTCTCCTAACACACACTTTTACAGCAGTAATATCTCAACAACACTGATCAGGGTGACATTCACACCAGCAAGACAGAAAGACAGAACTTCTCTCTGAATCACTGCAGTGTGAAGAAACTGGAACCTTTTCATGGGTGTACCCTACATGAGCAAACCACAGAGTGCAGTATAATTAAACTGGAACTTTTTTCATATAGGTCTACTCTACAACAAAAAACCAGAACCTAATGCAGACTTGAACCTTTTATAGCTTACATGAGCAAACCACAGCTGATCAACAGGAAATCATGTGGCGTGTAGGTGATGAACAGGGGAAACCAAGTAGGTCTACTGCAAAACCTCAAGAATACATTATCTCACTCACACACCACATGTACATAAACAAAATAAGCTTATGTATATAATAACCTTATCGTGAATTTTTATTTTTATTTTATTTTTATAAAGAAAATATTCCATATTACAAAAATAAAAAAGCGCAAATATTACAAAAATGACAAAATATGACAAAAATTAAAACAAAATTCTAAAGTAACTCAAGTCAGTAAAGTAACTCCAAGTAACTAAAGTAACTCCAACAGCAACACAAGTTACAGCGGGAGTCTTGCCTCCCCTGAGCCCATTGGTGGGGGGTAATTGAGAATGAATATAGAATATATCAGATAGGCCTATGGCTAGGCTATGTGTACAATAATAATTTTCAGAAAAATAATATATGTCCAGAAATAATTTTCAATGTGGGTTTCATTTGTCTTTTAATGACATCTACAAATATATATTGTTAGTGCCGGGAATTTTGGCGTGAATGAATCCATAGATCCGCATAGTTTGCTTGTGTATTTCAATGGTTTAGTGGTAGAACTGTTGCCAAGCGTGTCAGAGGTTCTGGGATTTTATCCGCACTTGTATAGGCTAGTTTTTCCTTCCTTTTTTTCTTCTTCATCAAAACCGAATATGTTCATCAGTGGTTATATATTAAGCAGGGACGCATTTGTCTGTATTTTGGTTTTCTGATTTCACAGAAACGAACAGAGAGTCTCCGCAACGGCGTTAAGCGATGGATTGAAGCGCGCGTCTGATTGAAGACTGTGCACGAGCCACAAGACAAACTGTATCCGCGCCACTGACAGCAGCGGCTACGAGCACTAGCTTGATTAAAAAATCAACACATTTCAGCTCTAGATCGCCTCTTATTTAACATTTAAAGCTGCTCTAGGTGATGTTGGGTGACGTCAGGGATGGAAATTAACTTTTTTGTCCACCGGCCACTGTGGCGGATGGATTTCAAAATCTACCAGCCACTCAATGTTTTTACCAGCCACATTCTTGTTTTTAACCGACAATGTGTAACTGCATGTGAAAATTAATACTACAAGATCTACAATACTTAAGCAGTTTATTTAATCTCAAGTCTCAATGAAATATTGACATTTTCTCTTTCTCTCTTAATATATTTCTCTTTTTTACCTGGATGTGGCATTTGAATGATTCGTGGTCTTTTATGGCTTCCAGTTTTAGGTTTTTAGTCCCAACAATGAAACTAGGGCTGGGCGATATGGACCAAAAGTCATATCCCGATTATTTAGGCTGAATATCGATATACGATATATATCACAATATTTTTTCCGCAAAGTGAGAGCAAATGTTCAGTCAAAATCAAAGCCAAATATGACATGTCACAAGTAGTTTTATTGAAACCGGCTATTTCCACACACACAAGTACTGTCCCCCTTTACTTAACATAAATTGTAAGAATATGACTAATAGTAAAGACTAAACATTAGGCCTATGCTAAAGCTATTAAATAGCAGTCCCAAACTAGTTTTTGTTAATACAATGTTGGTATGTGCCACTACAGTCATTTAAAAATATAAAAAATAACACAAAGAAAAATAAAGTGGCATTTTTGGGGTTAATATGGAAACGACAGTTACCATGGTGAATACACAATATTAACAATAACTGTTAATGAACCATGGAAACTGCTCCTGATGAATAGAATGAAAATCATCCCTGCATTACTTTTATTTTGTGTAATTTACAACGTAACGGCGTTGCATGCTCGTAGTTTATTTTGCACTTTATATACAGTGAGGCGATACAGCGCGCGCCGCCGCATGCGCGTGCAATTGAAGAGTGTTCGCTATGAGAACAGGATAACGGCTGACGTGACAGGACAAGAAAGTCAGTTTTTCTGAGGTGAAAGACTTTATTTCAGCGTACACTTATGTCCTCTAAAAGTGTCCGCCGTCTGTGTGAAACAGTATATTTTTATTTACCCGCCACGGTGGCCGGTAGGTGAAGCGAGTTTACCCGCCACAACACAAAATCACCCGCATTTGGCTGGTGGCGGGTGCTAATTTCCATCCCTGGGTGACGTCACTTCTTGTTGACGTTCGAAGTATTATCAAACAAAACGGAGGCTAGCTCGCCCCTCTCTCCTCCTCATCCGCGCGCTAACCTCCCCAACCACACCACAAATCCTTCTTGTCGGTGATTGGCTGGAACAGTGTGTTATATTTGGTGGTGCGGGTGAGCTCAGTTTGTTCTTGTTGCCGTCTGTGGAGCCTGCGGTGTCTACAGAGACCGCGTGTCTTACGGTGTGTTCAGGGGACAGGCAGCTAGCGGATGGTGAGGAGATGTTTGCTGGATGTGACAAAAAATGTTTTGGCCTAAAAAACAGGTGACATCACTTAGAACAGGGGTTTTCAACCTGTGGGGCCCGCCCCCCTAGGAGGGCGCCAACACCTGTTAAGGGGGGCGCGAGAAACTGTGAATTCAGAGGCTTAAGTGAAACGTGAATGTAAGATAGCAAATCTTTAGTCATCCACTAGAGGGGGCAATCTGATTAGTCCCGCAGCTAATCAGGCGAGGCGACCTTTACATATTAGTTGGCTACAGAGCAGAGGAGCAGAGTTGACGTGATCGAGTTCAAGCTAAATATTAAAACAAAAATGGACCGGTGGCTTAAACGTAATAATACCAGTGATAAAACGGGTGAACCGTCAGGCAAAAAAGAAGAAGAGTGTCCGACTGAACCCGTACAACTTCCGCAAATTGATGTTGAACCGTCCACGTCAACGGGGCTTTCCACGCAGAGAGGATTAATAGCAAAAACCAAAGGCCTGGGTGCATCAAAACTACGAAAGTATGACGAACAATACATAAAATACGGATTCACGTGCATCACACTTAATCACGAACCACGTCCACAGTGTGTTGAATGTTCTGAGGTGCTTGCAAATGACAGTTTGAAACCTGTGAAACTAATACGTCACTTACAAACCAAACACCCGACGTTAAAAGATAAACCGGTTGACTTTTTTCGCCGTAAAGAATCAGGATAAAAAAATCAAAAACAAACTATGACCAGCCAAACCACTGTGGCAGTCAAAGCGCTTACAGCATCATATGAGGTGGCGTATTTAGGTGCCAAGGACAAAAAGCCTCATACAATTGCAGAGAGCCTCATTCGTCCAGCAGCAATGGCCAACAAATTCCACTGTCAGACAACACTGAGCCGCCGTATTACTGAAATGGCAACTGACATCAAATATCAACTAATTGAGAGAATACGGGACGGAATTTTTTTTTCATTGCAATTAGACGAGTCATCAGACATCTCAAACTCCTCGCAACTACTTGTATTTGTTCGCTACCGTCATGAGAGAAAATTGCTTGAAGATCTGTTATTTTGCTCAGCAATGGAAAAAACATGCACCGGAAGAGATATTTTTGAAAAACTCAATGGTAAATTGGATGAACTTGGTCTTTGTTGGGACAACTGTGTCGGTGTGTGCACAGACGGAGTGGGAGCCATGTTAGGGAAAAATAAAGGGCTCGCTGCTTTGGTTCGTGAAGTAGCTCCGCATGTGCGTTTCACCCACTGTATGATCCACAGGGAGGTCCTTGCAGCAAAAACTCTTCCTGACGAATTGAACGCAGTGCTTAAAACAGCAACACAAATTGTCCATTTCATCAAGACTCGCCCCATAAAAACAAGACTGTTTGGCCTATTATGCAAAGAAATGGGGTCAGAATATGAATCGTTACTTTTGCACACGGAGGTAAAGGCTGTCCATAGGTAAAGTATTGCAGAGGATATTTGCATTGCGTGACGAACTAAGACTTTTTCTGCTCGATTGTGCATCTTCCTTTGCAAATTTGCTCAAAGTGGCTCACAGATCTTGCATACCTGTCTGATATTTTTGATAGACTCAATACCCTTAATTCGTCTCTTCAGGGCCCGAATTCAAACCTACTAACAATGTCCAATACAATTGTGGGATTTGTGAGGAAATTGGAGCGATGGAGAGGGCAGGTTGATGGGGGTAATGTAGACATGTTCCCAACCTTGGATGAATTTCTCACTGAAAATGAGCTTAATTGGGATGATACAAAAAAAGAAATAACTCTCCATCTACAAGCCCTGTCTACACATTTCAATAAGTATTTTCCTGAGCAGCATAGTTGGAACCAGTACGACTGGGTTCGTAACCCCTTCATCGAAAGCGCAGTGAGTCTGTCATCAAATCAGCAGGATGCCCTTCTGGACCTTTCAAGTGACCGAACTTTGAAGACACTGTTTGACTCGAACACACTGCCGGCTGTCTGGCTGTCAGTGGAGACAGAGTACATTGAACTTGCGAGACTTGCAATTGATATACTTTCGCCTTTTGCCTCAACTTGGCTCTGCGAAGCAACATTTTCTATATTAACTTACATCAAAAGCAAATGGTAAATGGACTGCATTTATATAGCGCTTTCACAGACCTATGGCCACCAAAGCGCTGTACATATAGCCTCACATTCACCCATTCACTCACTCATTCATACACCGACGGCGGTGTCAGCCATGCAAGGCGCCATCCAGCTCTTCGGGAGCAGCTGGGGTTAGGTGTCTTGCTCATGGACACCTCGACACTTGGTCAGGTGGAACCGGGGATTGAACCACCAACCTTTCGGTTTGTAGACAACCTACATGAACCACTGAGCCACTGCCGCCCCAAAAGCAAGTATCGCTCATGCTTATTGACAGTGGACGATGATTTACGGATAGCTGTGTCGGGTATCAAACCACGGATTGGTATGTTGTGCTCTCAGAAACAGGCTCAGCCATCACATTAGGTAAGCTAGATATGTACTGTTTCTATTTTTATGCACGCTATATGCAGCACATAATACAGGTGAAACTCGAAAAAAAATTATATTGTGCAAAAGTTATTGTATTTCAGTAATTCAAATTTAAAGGTGAAACGAATATATTTAGTATATAACCAGTGATGCCGGTAACGCGTTACTTAGTAATGCATTACTCTAATCTGACCACTTTTTTCAGTAACGAGTAATCTAACGTGTTACTATTTCCAAACCAGTAATCAGATTAAAGTTACTTAACCAAGTCACTGTTCTTTACTATTTTTGTCATTTTCTTATATAAAAATATTAAATTCTTCTTGCATCTCGGGGAGTGAAGTCGCGTATGCGACAAGTCACGTTTTCAGCATGCATGAGGTTCACGTCACGTGTACGTACCACGCAGTGACACAAACGTAAACAACAATGGAGGGAGGCGAGAGATGTGCGTTTTCTAGATGGAAATACAGTCACTATTTTGAGTTTGTGTCAGCTAAAGATGGCAACATTAAGGTCCGTTGTACACTGTGCTGGCGGCGACAAAGTGCTATCTAGCTACAGAAACACTACGTCGAATTTGAAAAAACATTTGGAGTCGCAGCACTGCACAGTCAAACTTACAGAGCAAGTCACACCAAGTGATGCGAAGCAGAGAGCAGGAGGTCCCCGACCACCCAAACAACAAAAGCTGGACTTCGGTGCAAAACCAGTAAGTGGGGGAGAGTTGAAGAAGTTAGTCGGGCAGTTTGTTGTGGAGGAAATGCTGCCATTAAATACGGTTGACTCGCCCTCGTTTCGTGCCATAATAAACAAGATCCCTACTACTGTCAATGCCGCGCTGCCTCACAGAACAGCTTTTTCTTCTTACATGGAGGAGGAGTATGCAGTGATGGAGAGAAATCTCAAGGCAGCGCTGAATGAGGTCGACTTTGTGTCAACTACCGCGGATATTTGGACTGCTAACAACAGAAGTTATATGGGAGTAACGCTCCACTGGATCAGTAGATCCACATTAGAACGCAACAAGGCTGCATTGGCATGTAGGAGAATTCGCAGCAGACACACATATGATGTTATTGGTGCAGAAATCGAAAACATTCACTCTTCGTATGGATTACTACACAAAGTAGGCGTTTAAAGTTTATCAGCCTGTCACAGAGTCCGATGATGAGAAGGAGGAGGGAGAGTCCACCCCCACAAATGATGATGTCACTTTTTTAGATATGTCAGAAATCCTCTCAGCTGAAGATGAAAGTGAATGCCAGCTGTCTCTTCGCCCGCACCACAGGTGTGCTTCACACACCATTAACCTAATTTCCACAAATGATGTAGATAAATATTTAACTTCCAATGCAGAGAGCAAGGCTGTGTATAGGAGCAGCACAGCAAAATGCTCAGCTCTTTGGACCAAATCAAGTAGATCTACCCTTGCATCAGAAACAGTGGAGGAAGTCAGCAAAAGAAAGCTCCTGGTACCAACATCCACAAGGTGGAATTCATTTTTTGATGCTGTAAAGAGAATTGCAGAAATCCCCATGTGTGAGCTGAATACTCTGTGCACCAAGCTGGGAGTTAAGTGCTTCAAAGAGAAAGAGTACCAGTTTCTGCATGAGTACTGCACCGCCATGAAGCCTCTGACTGCAGCACTTGATATTTTACAAGGTGACTGTCCTTATGGGACTTTACTGCCCACACTTGAAGTTCTGATGCAGAAGACCCTGGATGTGAAAGATGCCCTCTCCAGTATGACTGCAGGCCTTCCAGATGCCATAGTGCAGGTATGTTCCCCTCTTTTAAGCTAGTAAAAATTTCTTTCATCACACTAGTCATGAACATGGAACAGAATATACATTATCATTGCAAAAGAAGATTAAAAAAAATCTCTGTGAAACTCGGTGAGTTTCACGTCTTTGTAAACGAAAGTTTAATGCGTTTTAGGAAGGATTGTCCCAGTGCACCTATACAACCAGTCTACTGGTGGGGGGAAAGCGAAAAAAAACTAAAATTCTCAGGACCGCAGCATTTGTCCAAAATTGAATCTTAACCGTTCTATTTCATCAGAAACGATCTGTAAACAGGGCTTTAAGTGTAAAATACCGAACTTGTCCTTTAACGTTTTTAATGTAAGGCCCACCCACAATTGGTCTGGCCCATCCAAAACTGGAATCCTGGCGCCGTGCCTGGTCCACATATGCGGACATCAAGTTTAGCAGCATAGTAAATCTTTACTGTTTGTCAAATGTGCATGCCATTTTAATCATACAACACTATTATGCATAACTTAACAAGAATCAACAATGAAATGTTATTCAATGTTATACCTTGGACGTTTTGGTCGGGTGTGACTGCGTGACATTTCGCCTGTGTTTTCAGCAATCTTGAAATTATAGATAGAAGTGCAAGATTGGTGCGCACAGACAGAACAGAAATCATGAGTTAACAATCGAAATTTTGTCCGGTGGAAAATTGCGCAAAAAAAATAAAATAAAACCTTTTAATGTGCTTTGTGTTCACTTCCTACTGTACCAACAAAAAATATGATACTGGATTTAAAATTTTGATAGAAATCACAAAAAAAAACCTCTTTATTATTCTGTAATCTCTGATATGGTGTTGGCACTTGGCAGTAACTTGTAACAGGCTCAGGCCTGTGTACTACTACTACACTCCACCAGAGGCGATAGGGTGCTTTAGTGGATGGTATATAATCACATGGGTAGTAGAACAAGTCAGATTTGTTGGGCAGAGGAAGCATGGCTTACCTGTTGTGTTACCACAATCCACTTTAAGTCCTGATTGGGAAACTTTGGTTTCAAGCTCAATCAAAGTAAGATTTATTTATTCTACATATTTTTGGGTGTGGTTTCTGTATTAGTTTGTAGCCATTGCACATACTTTTTCTGTGTTCTTTACGAGTGTTTGCTAACTGGATGCACTGCTAATGTCAAGTTTGTATCTTTTTGTTGTTGTTGTTGTAGAAGGACTCTTTGTAGCCACTAACCTTTATATTACTGTCATTCATTCATTGGAGATCAAAGGAGGATTTCCGTTCACAAACTGTTTCATTACTTCACCTTGTGGATCGCTTGGATCTTATGCACAAGGATTGTAACGAGACCACCATCTTCATCTTCAACAGACTATATTGTGTATCCATGGACTATACCAGATAAGGCTTTCACGTAACTTTGGACTCATGCTATGTGGTTGCACTGACTCCAGATCCATACCCCATGCTGCTGAACCTGTTTACATAAAAACAGTTGGTTTTCTTTCATTCTGTACTCATTGTTTGTTTTGTTTTCCACATTCACCCAGGTCTACTGTATTTTTGGGTGGTTTACATAAACTGACAAAAACACATTTTACTGCCTGACTCATTCATGTAATTTATACCTGGTTTAGTTTAGTGCTATGTAAAAGTAAGTTGGTGGTTCCCTTCCTAAAAATCAGACTTATAGCAGTCTTAAACTTAACGCGGTTGAGGCAGTTATAGAATGGCGCCCGAACAGGGACCATCAAACTTATACATTTGCAGCTATTAATCAGTGTTATTTTTATTCAGTATGGTAGACCATGATGCTCTGGGGGGGATGGGTCAATGCCCAGACTGGATTTCTCATCTGAGACATTCACTACACAGAGAGAGCCACTCAAGGATCTGATCAATACTTTCAGCGAACTGTACATTGACTCTGAGGAAGAGGAAGAAAGGATCAGGGATAACAGTCCGGATGAGGACAACATTCCAAATGATCTACCACTACCACCACCACCACCTCCAGAAGCTGACGAAATACCAGGTCACAACCCATTTACCTCAGTTACATCATTAATAGAACATCTAACAGGAAGAATTAATTTACTGGAAAGCCGCTTAGAAGAATGCATCCAGGGAGTGAGTGATTGTGTTCCTTATGCTGAGTTCGAGTCTAAGTGCAAGATCAGTGAAGAAAGAACAAATTACCGTATGGCACGGGAATGTGACAGAACTAAGAAACAGTTGGAGCTCACCATTCAAGATCTAGGCCAGTCCATGATTGATTGCTTGAAGAGACGTGATTTTCAAATTGATCAGAAACTCAGATCCCTTGTTCCATCCATGTCCACTCCAGTTCATCACACTCCAGGACCTTCAGTACCCCATTTTGTTCCTAAACAAAGAGATCAAACGTATAGCATTCAGTATAGCCACTTGCCGATTTCTGAAAGCCAACTCACAATGCAACATAATCCGCCCGTGAAGCTTGACTTTCCTAATTTTAGTAATAGCCAGGAAGAAGATCCAGTTGTATTCATTGAAAGATGCGAGGAATATTTTGCTATTCGTCCTCTCAGTGAGTGTGAAATAATGGCTTCACTCACGGCTGTATTAAAAGGTACAGCAAAAGACTGGTGGCTTGCTGAACGTAGAAATGTGCAAAATTGGAAGCAGTTTAAAGAAACGTTCTTGCTCTCATTCTTAAGTGAAGATTATAAGGAGGTTGCTGCAAGGAAACTACTTGAGAGAAAACAAGGGGCGAAGGAGAGCATCAGGGATTTTGCTTTCCAATATAGAGCCTTATGTTTGAGGTGGAAGAGTGAAATGCCTGAGAAAGAAGTTGTCCAAGCTATTCTACGAAATTGCAACCCACGTCTTGCGAGTTTGCTAAGGGGTACAGTTAAAGAGGTTGGAGAGTTGGTTAGAATAGGAACACAGATAGAAAGAGATTTCGATGAGTCAAAGAGATACTGGAGTCAGGTCAATGTGGAAGAACAAAAGAGGAAACCCCAATCCTCTCAAGATCTTCAACGAAAACCTCTGCACGCTAATACTAGAGTAGTCCAATCCCATGATACCGCTGTGCAATCTGATTTAAAGACAGTCACCATTCCCATCATCCTACAAGACAGATACTTCAAAGCCATGGTTGATACTGGCAGCACCTTGTCACTTATCCAAAAATCCTTTTGGAAACAACTATGCAAAGAGGAACAATTCCAGTCGAGTAACGGACAGTCATTTCTGCTTGCCAATGGACAGCGTCAGACAGCCATTGGTAAGGTAGAATGGAGGTGTGAGATTCAAGGACAACCTGTGAAACTGACACTGTTTATCTTGAATGATGCAGACTTAACGGTACCGATCATCCTAGGTATGGATTTTCTGCTCACTTCGGGAATAAAGTTAGATTTTCAAAAAGTACAGTACAGTTTACCTTCAAAAGAAAATACTGAAGGGAACACTTACCCATTTCTAATCAATGAAGGCCATTCAACAGTGAATTTTTATCTTGCTCTACCCACTCCTACGATATCTGATGAAACTCTACATTCCATCCGCCAACTCCGACAACAAGCGGACACCAGTGAACGGTTTAAGGGACAGCTGGAGGATTTAATGTTAGAATGGCCATCAGTTTGCACACACGAGATTGGACAGTCAAGTCTGGTAAAACATTGTATCATCACTACCAATGAGGTTCCAGTACGAAAACGTGCCTACAAGGTTTCAATAGACAAACAAAGGTTCATCGACTCAGAAGTTAAGGACTTGTTAGCCAAAGAGATAATTCAGCCATCTATTTCTCCTTGGGCTTCACCAGTGGTGGTAGTCCCAAAAAAAGACGGAAGTTCAAGATTTTGTGTGGATTACCGAGGCCTTAATGCTAAGACATACCTTGATGCATATCCAATGCCACAGATCCAGGATATCTTAGAGTCGCTACACGGAGCAACCGTGTTTAGTACTCTTGATTTGAAAAGTGGATATTGGCAGGTGGAAATGGAGAAGGATAGTATCCAGAAAACTGCATTTGTTACATCAGCAGGGCTATATGAATTTTTACGGCTTCCTTTTGGGCTGAAAAATGCCGCGGCATCCTTTCAGAGATTAATGGAGCATGTATTGAGAGAGCTCAAAGGCAAGTGCTGTCTCATATACATTGATGATGTTGTGGTGTTTTCCCAGAATGAGAAGGAACATCTTCAACATCTCAGCCAAGTTTTCCATTGCTTTCATGCTGCAGGCCTCACCCTCAACCTAAAAAAATGTAATCTCATCCAAAGATCACTTTCGTTTTTAGGACACGTTGTTTCAGGTGAGGGCATAAAAACTGATCCATCCAAAGTAGCTGCAGTCAATTCGTTCCCAACACCCCAATCACTTAAGGAAGTACAACGATTTTTAGGGTTAGCAGGATGGTACCATCGTTTTATACCACATTTCTCTGATAAAGCGGCTCCTTTACATGCACTGAAACAGAAAAATTCTACCTGGTCTTGGACTGAAGATTGCCAGCATTCATTTGACACCATCAAACAAGATCTCACACAAGCACCAGTCTTGATTCCACCTGATTTTGACAAACCTTTTAAAGTTCAAACCGACGCAAGCGAGCTTGGTTTGGGAGCGGTACTTACGCAAGAATCAGAAGGAGAGGAGCACGTGATAGCATATGCTTCCAGACTGTTACGAGGACCAGAGAAGGCTTACTCTGTTTCAGAAAAGGAGTGTTTGGCGGTTGTATGGGCTGTCGAGAAGTGGAGGCCATATCTTGAGGGTCGTCTATTTGAAGTGGTTACAGATCATGCAGCTCTAACCTGGGTTTTTCAACATCCAAAGCCATCTTCACGCCTCATCCGCTGGACTATACGGTTGCAAGGGTTCCACTTTACTGTCAAATATCGGAAAGGACAGTGTAATGTTGTACCCGATGTATTGTCCAGAACCCAAGTTAATCGCACTTCACCTGATATAATTGCTGTAGTGAAGGCCAATAAGACCACTGCACTTCCCATTGACATGCCAGTAGATCTCACTCAAATTGGCACCTCTCAGCAGACTGATGCAGAACTTAAGGAGTTAATTATTAAGGCACAGTCATATACTGTTCCAGACATATCTCGAGTTCATTATGTTCTACAAAATGGATTTCTATTTCGCAGTTTACCCGACGGTCAGAATGGGCAGAAGTTGCAATTAGTCATTCCAGCAATGTACCGGGAAGAATTCTTGCATTACGCACACGACAACCCGCTCAGTGGTCATCTGGGGAGGTTAAAGACACTTCTCCGACTCCTGGAGGTAGTGTATTGGCCTAGCTTGAGAGCGGACGTGTGGAAACATTGTAAAGAATGTCCTACCTGCCAAAAGTACAAGCCTTCTCTCTCAAAACTTTCTGGCCATTTGCAATCTACTCCTGTTGTCGAACCAGGACATATGCTTGGTATTGACTTGATGGGACCATTCCCTCGAAGTACAAAACAAAATGAACACCTTCTAGTCATCGTTGATTATTGTTCCAAATGGGTTGAGTTGTTTCCTTTAAGAGCAGCAAGAGCACCTCAGATAGCAAGGATTCTGGTCGAGGAAATATTCACCAGATGGGGTACTCCATCTTATCTGGTGTCTGATCGGGGGGCACAATTCACCTCGCATCTTATCAACCTAGTATGCAAGCAGTGGGGTGTTATACATAAATTGACAACGGCCTATCATCCCCAAACAAATCTGACTGAACGTGTCAACCGGAATCTAAAGACAATGATAGCATCTTACGTCGGTGACCAGCATCGTCATTGGGATAGATGGTTGCCTGAGTTTCGGTTTGCAATTAACACGGCGTGGCATGAGAGTACAGGATACACACCTGCAGAAGTGGCACTGGGTCGAAAGTTGAAGGGACCATTGGAGAGAGCCTTATATAAACCACCTGACCCCAATAACCCTGCCTATTCAATCCTTGAGCGACAACAAAACCTCATCAAACTGGTAAAGGAGAACATTGAACAAGCCCAAATCAAGCAGAAACGCTACTACAACCAACACCGTAAACAGACTCGTTATCGGGTGGGGGATGTAGTCTGGGTACGGACTCATCCTCTGTCAAGAGCAGAGGAAGGGTTTATGGCAAAACTTTCAGCAAAATGGAAAGGCCCTGCAAAAGTTGTTAGATGTCTCGGACCTGTAAATTATTCAGTTGCATTGCTTGATGATCTTCACAAGGTTGAAACTTACCATGTACAAAACATAAAGACTTGTCATGGTTATGACAAGGAGATCATTGGATCATTTTGGAGATCGTTGGATCGCTGATCGATTGCTCCTGTCTGCCTCGCTGCCTGCTGTGAGTGTGTTTGCTTCGGTGCTGTAAGCTCCGTCTTAGCCTCGTATTTCTTTGTTTTGAACCATCATTTACTACAATTTGTAGTTGTTTATACTAAATACAGCTTACCCAACATCTCAGATTGACATCGCTAGCTTCCATTACTACTAGCACAACACGCTAATTCGCTAAGCTAGCCTGTTAACGCGCCACCCGTGCGCTCAGCTGTTTTATTTATTTATTTTTCTCTCGCGCGCTCGCGCCTTTGAGTTAATAAAAGCTCAGGTAAGTAATAATCAGTCAACAAACACGGTGAGTAATGTCTTGTCCTGTTATTGTCACCTGCACTTCATGTCACATGTTTAGCATAGACTTCTCTGTTGGCAATATAGGATTTATATGTGATAAATGTAAGGAGACAGTTAGGCTGACAGAGAAGATTTCAGAATTAGAGACACGCATCCAAACTTTAATTGAGGATAGTAAGAGTGCTAGAGCTTTAGATACTATTTTGGATGCGCATAGCATAGTGAACTCTTTACATGATTCGGTTCCAGCTGAAGTAGAGCCTGTGCAGCCGGGCAAATGGGTGACAGTGAGGGATCGCTCTAGTCGCGGATCAAAAAACCACTCTTCCGTTCCGATTACCACAACAAATCGATTTGCCCCGCTCAGTGAAACACCCACTGAGAATTCTGTTGATTGTGCCCTAGTAATTGGTGATTCGATCACACGGAACGTGAAAATAGAGACACCAGCGAACATAGTCACATGTTTGCCGGGAGCCAGAGCGCCTGACATCAAAGCAAATTTAAAAGTGCTGGCTAATGCTAATCGTAAATTCTCTAAGATCATTATTCATGTCGGCACTAATGATGTTCGACTCCGCCAGTCGGAGATCACCAAAATTAATATTAAAGAGGTGTGTGAACTTGCAAGTACGATGTCAGGCACTGTAATTTGCTCTGGCCCCCTTCCTGTTCGCAGGAGTGATGAGATAGTTAGTAGATTGTGTTCACTGAATCGCTGTCTGTCTGAGTGGTGTCCGTGTAATAATATAGAATTCATAGACAATTGGAAAAGTTTTTGGGGCAAACCTGACCTGTTGAAAAGAGATGGTATTCATCCCTCCTGGGATGGTGCTGCTCTTCTATCTAGTAATATGGCTCATAGTCTTAGAGCTCAAATATGACAAATTGGGCACCAGGTCAGGAAGCAGACAGACTGGCTAAACCAACCGTCTGCTAGCGGCCTCGCGTCACCCAGGTCAGATAAATCCCATCACATAGAGCCTCTTTCACCTAGCTATCATCATATAGAGACTGTGTCTGTTCCCCGATTTAGGAAATCCAAAAAATGTTTAAACCTATCTAAGGTTAAAAATTTAATTGATGTTCAACAAATAAAAAACAGCTATAATACAGATGAGCAAATGCTAAAGCTTGGGTTGCTGAATATTCGATCGCTTACTTCAAAAGCACTCATTGTTAATGATATGATTTCAGATAATAACCTAGATGTGCTGTGTTTGACAGAAACCTGGCTAAAACCAAACGATTACATTACTTTAAATGAGTCCACCCCGCAAGATTACTGTTATAAACATGAACCTCGTCTTAAACGCAAAGGGGGTGGTGTTGCTGTAATTTATAGTAATATTTTCAAAACCACTAAGAAATCAAGTTTCGAATATAATTCTTTTGAAGTGTTAGTGCTTAATGTAAAAATATATAGTATAAATGATAAATCACGTTTGAGATTTGTGCTGGCTACTGTATACAGGCCACCAGGGAACCATACAGACTTTATCAAAGAATTTGCGGACTTTCTATCAGAGTTAGTATTGGCTGCAGATAAAGTACTAATTGTTGGTGATTTTAATATACACATCGATAATGAAAAAGATGCATTGGGTTTGGCATTTAAAGACATTGTAAACTCAATTGGAGTTAGACAACACGTGTCAGGACCTACTCATCGTCGTAATCATACTCTAGATCTAATATTATCACATGGAATAGATGTTGATGCCGTTGAAATTCTGCAGCAGAGCGATGACATCTCAGATCATTATCTAGTCTCGTGTAAATTACATTTAGCCAAGGCTGCAAAGCTGACTCCGTGTTACAAATATGTTAGACCTATCACTTCTGCTACTAAAGATTGCTTTATTAATAATCTTCCTGATCAGTTTCATCATTTTAGCATCCCGGATAGCTTAGAAAAACTTGATATTGCAACAGAAACTTTTAACTCTCTCTTTTCCAGCACTTTAGACACAGTTGCTCCTTTGCGCTTAAAGAAGATTAAAGAAAATAATCCAACGCCGTGGTACAACGAGCACACTCGGGCCCTTAAGAGAGCAGCCAGAAAAATGGAGCGCAACTGGAAGAAAACAAAATTAGAGGTATTTCGCATTTCACGGAAAGAGAGCTCGATTGCTTACAGAGAGGCTTTAAAAGCTGCTAGATCTGCTTATTTTTCAAAACTATTAGAAGAAAATAAACATAATCCTAGGTATTTATTTGAAACAGTGGCTAAACTAACGAAAAAGAAAGCTTCAAACACAGAAGGTTCCAAGCAGCACAGCAGTAATGACTTTATGAACTTCTTCACTTATAAGATTGATAATATCAGGGATAAAATTATAACTATGCAACCGTCTACTACAGTATCGCATCAGGCAGTGCATTGTAGTCTCCCTGAGGAAAAATTTGATTCATTCGTTGCTATAGGAGAGGAAGAATTTACTAAACTCGTTAAATCATCTAAATCTACAACATGTATGTTAGACCCTATACCGACTAAGCTAATGAAAGAGATGCTTCCAGAGGTCATAGATCCTCTTCTTAATATCATTAATTCATCTTTGTCTCTAGGATACGTACCAAAAAACTTTAAGCTGGCTATGATTAAACCGCTTGTTAAAAAAATGCAACCTGATCCTTCAGAATTAGTCAATTACAGGCCGATCTCGAATCTACCTTTTCTGTCAAAGATACTAGAAAAGGCAGTATCTTCACAACTGTGTTCCTTTCTAGAAAGAAATGATATCTGCGAGGATTTTCAGTCCGGATTTAGACCATACCATAGTACTGAGACTGCTCTCGTTAGAGTAACAAATGATTTGCTCTTATCATCCGATCGTGGTTGTATCTCTCTATTAGTGTTACTCGATCTTAGTGCTGCGTTTGACACCATTGACCACAACATTCTTTTAAATAGACTAGAAAACTATGTTGGCATTAGTGGAATTGCACTAGCATGGTTTAAATCATACTTATCTGACCGTTATCAGTTTGTAGCAGTAAATGAAGAGATGTGTCCTGGCCACATTCCACCCATTGGCCCTTACCAATCATGGCCTCCTAATAATCCCCTTCCATTGAATTGGCTCTATCACTCTCTCTCCTCTCCACCTATAGCTGGTGTGTGGTGAGCGCACTGGCGCCGTTGTACTGTGGCTGCCGTCGCATCATCCAAGTGGATGCTGCACACTGGTGGTGGTTGAGGAGAGATCCCCTGACATGATTGTAAAGCGCTTTGGGTGTACAGTAGTACATATGAAAGCGCTATATAAATGCCTCATTCTATTCTATTCTATGTCTTATCAATCACAAGTTCAGTATGGCGTACCACAGGGCTCAGTACTAGGACCACTGCTGTTCACTCTGTACATGCTACCATTAGGAGATATCATTAGGAAACATGGAATTAGCTTCCACTGTTATGCCGACGATACTCAGCTCTATATTTCTTCAAAACCTAACGAAACTTACCAATTCACAAAATTAACAGAATGCATAGCTGATATAAAAAATTGGATGACTCGTAATTTCCTACTTCTAAATTCTGAAAAAACAGAGATTCTAATTATTGGACAAAAAACTTCCTCACGTAATAACCAAGAATACTGTCTAACACTCGATGGCTGCTCTGTTAAGTCTTCGTCGTCGGTTAGGAACCTGGGTGTGCTCTTTGATACTAATCTTTCATTTGAAAGTCACGTGTCTAGTATCTGTAAAACCGCATTTTTCCATCTTAAAAATATATCTAAATTACGTCATATGCTCTCATTGACAAATGCGGAACAATTAGTCCATGCGTTCATGACCTCAAGGCTAGATTATTGTAATGCTCTACTGGGTGGTTGCCCTGCACGCTTAATAAACAAACTACAGCTGGTTCAAAACGCAGCAGCTCGAGTTCTTACCAGAACCAGGAAGTATGACCATATTAGCCCGGTTCTGTCAAAACTGCATTGGCTCCCTATTAAACATCGCATCAATTTTAAAATATTGCTGATTACTTACAAAGCACTAAATGGTTTAGCTCCGCAGTACTTGAGCGAGCTCTTAACGCATTATACTCCTTCACGTCTATTGCGATCTCAAAATTCCGGCCAGTTGATAATACCTAGAATATCTAAATCGACTGCTGGCGGTAGATCCTTTTCCTATTTAGCACCAAAACTTTGGAACAGCCTTCCTACCATTGTCCGGGAAGCAGACACACTCTGTCAGTTCAAATCTAGATTAAAGACACATCTCTTTGACATAGCGTTCACATAATACATTATAGACTTCTATAATTCAATATTAGGCTGCATAGATTAGGTCAGCTGGAACCGGGAACACTTCCCATAAATCCTGATGTACTTGTTACATCATGAGAAGAATGGCATCTACGCTAATTTTAGTGTCTTTGTTTATCCCAAGGTTTTCCCGCAGCCTGCCGGATCCAGGCCGTTTCCAGATCTGATGAAGGACCTTCGCCTGGACCCGATGTCAACGCAGTGCTGAAGTGCCAACTAGTCTCTCCCTATGGAGGATCCCTTTCCCACTCTACAGATAACGCGTCGTCGGGAAAACTCAATTTGCGCATCTACCCCGAATTGATAAAATAAAATAAAATTCTGAATCAAAACTATAAGGAAACATCAGTAATTTGTTTAGGCTTGGTTTGCAGGGAATTCCAAACCTGCACACATATATTCAAACGCACATAACTATAGAACCCGTTCTTAATGCGCATCTGAACGCCATCAGCGTTTCTCACAGGTTCGCGTTTAAAGTCTGTGTAGAGAGAATGGTGTCGTCTTGGCGGCCCTAATTTAAAAACAAATGATCGTTGCGACGGAAGCGAATCAATCAAAACTAACTTTAGCTGGAAAATAACTTTATTAAAGAACCGCTATAAAGCCAAAACAATCTTACGTTAAATTATACATTTATCTCTGTAAAGCTGCTTTGAGACAATCTACATTGTTAAAAGCGCTATATAAATGAAAATGACTTGACTTGACATGACAAGCCTACTTCTGAAGGGGGGGGTATGTAACAGGCTCAGGCCTGTGTACTACTACTACACTCCACCAGAGGCGATAGGGTGCTTTAGTGGATGGTATATAATCACATGGGTAGTAGAACAAGTCAGATTTGTTGGGCAGAGGAAGCATGGCTTACCTGTTGTGTTACCACAATCCACTTTAAGTCCTGATTGGGAAACTTTGGTTTCAAGCTCAATCAAAGTAAGATTTATTTATTCTACATATTTTTGGGTGTGGTTTCTGTATTAGTTTGTAGCCATTGCACATACTTTTTCTGTGTTCTTTACGAGTGTTTGCTAACTGGATGCACTGCTAATGTCAAGTTTGTATCTTTTTGTTGTTGTTGTTGTAGAAGGACTCTTTGTAGCCACTAACCTTTATATTACTGTCATTCATTCATTGGAGATCAAAGGAGGATTTCCGTTCACAAACTGTTTCATTACTTCACCTTGTGGATCGCTTGGATCTTATGCACAAGGATTGTAACGAGACCACCATCTTCATCTTCAACAGACTATATTGTGTATCCATGGACTATACCAGATAAGGCTTTCACGTAACTTTGGACTCATGCTATGTGGTTGCACTGACTCCAGATCCATACCCCATGCTGCTGAACCTGTTTACATCAAAACAGTTGGTTTTCTTTCATTCTGTACTCATTGTTTGTTTTGTTTTCCACATTCACCCAGGTCTACTGTATTTTTGGGTGGTTTACATAAACTGACAAAAACACATTTTACTGCCTGACTCATTCATGTAATTTATACCTGGTTTAGTTTAGTGCTATGTAAAAGTAAGTTGGTGGTTCCCTTCCTAAAAATCAGACTTATAGCAGTCTTAAACTTAACGCGGTTGAGGCAGTTATAAACTGAACGGAAATCAGGCACTAGTGCTTAAAATTATTGAAATATATAAATAAACGGTTGTCTTTCTCTTTGTTTGTAAAGGGATATTTGACCCAAAAATGATCATTCTGTCATCATACTCGCCCTCATGTTGTTCAAAACCTGTATGATTTTCCTTCTTCAGTGATGGAAGAATAAATACCTATGACGATGTGTTTAACAGCAAACGTTTGGCAGAGCGTTTGTCAGGTTATGAGTCAGACTTTCACAACATTTCAGCTCTTTCATCTACTTTCAAAACATGACTATAGATGATATGAAACGTATGTGGTTGTGTGGTTATGCTGTGTCTGTAAAAACTGTCAGAGGTATCTCAGAGTGGCGTGTGTAAGTGTATAAAGTCAGTTCTGCTCCTCAGACTCTCAGTAACACTGGAGCTTCTCTCTGTCCAGATCATCACAAGGTAATTAAACACTTTCATCTTTAAACATTTTGTGAGAGTATTTTTTTAGAAATGAATTATGAACAGAGATGTTACAGTACAAAGTATTGTAGTGAAACTGAAAGGTAAATATGTATTTAAACAAATCACTAACAAATGTGAAATCTCACTTTAAATATATATTATATCTCTGTATTTCTGTAAAACAGATTTGTGCAGAATCTGAACACAAGAGAAATGAATGCATGACAGGAATATATCTGGACCATCACAAACTACAGAAGAAGGACTTTATCTTTATATATTCAGTGTGATTTAATAAACTCTGGATTATTCTACATCTCTCTTCTTCTCACAGGCGAGAAACATGTTTCATATTTCATTTCTCATCTTTACTGAGGAGCTTTATCTTCATATGATGACTGGATTATTTGCTATTTTATCACAAATGTTTTAAATTCTATATTTTAAGTGCATGTTATCCGTTAGATGATCTGAGTCTATATCATCAGTTCAGTCACTGTATTATAATTATGATGATAACGGGTTGTTTTCTTCATTTCCAGTCTCTGTTGATCCAGTCGGAGCTGTAAAGTGTCGTTCTGATGAATCAAATATGATCAAACATGAGGTGAGAAGAGAAAGATGTTTATGATCAGGACTCACACATAAACTCACATTTCTATATTTGTCATTTCTCATCATCATTGATTATTCTGAATATTGTAGAGTTAATACAATACCCATACAATCAGTAAGAATCCAACTACTAACATGGCCAAGACCAAAGAGCTGTCCAAAGACACTAGAGACAAAATTGTACACCTCCACAAGGCTGGAAAGGGCTACGGGGAAATTGCCAAGCAGCTTGGTGAAAAAAGGTCCACTGTTGGAGCAATCATTAGAAAATGGAAGAAGCTAAACATGACTGTCAATCTCCCTCGGACTGGGGCTCCATGCAAGATCTCACCTCGTGGGGTCTCAATGATCCTAAGAAAGGTGAGAAATCAGCCCAGAACTACACGGGAGGAGCTGGTCAATGACCTGAAAAGAGCTGGGACCACCGTTTCCAAGGTTACTGTTGGTA